>NW_012103499.1:1314267-1316119 GCF_000951045.1 Mandrillus leucophaeus
CGTCCGTTGTCCGGCCTCCGGTCACGTGACAGCGGCGCAGGTGAGCGCCGCTTCCGGGGT
The DNA here is from genome assembly GCF_000951045.1 of Mandrillus leucophaeus. NCBI lineage: Eukaryota > Metazoa > Chordata > Mammalia > Primates > Cercopithecidae > Mandrillus > Mandrillus leucophaeus. The sequence goes on from NW_012103499.1 coordinate 1,314,328, forward strand.
CGGGCTCCTGGATTGCTGCCGGCTCCGGCTTCCACTTGGTCGGTTGCGCGGGAGACTATGGCGTCCTCCTCGGTCCCACCAGCCACGGTACCGGCGGCGACAGCAGGCCCCGGCCCAGGTTTCGGCTTTGCCTCCAAAACCAAGAAGAAGCATTTTGTGCAGCAGAAGGTGAAGGTGTTCCGGGCGGCCGACCCGCTGATGGGTGTGTTCCTGTGGGGCGTAGCCCACTCGGTGAGAACCAGCCCTAGACCCCTGCAGTCCCGTTCAAACCCCTCGGCTCCGAGGCGTGCCTAATCCAGGCTCCAGCCTCCGGAGCCCCACGCAGTGCCACTCCCCTCCCCCGGGCTGTCTTGGTCCCTGCCCACCAATCCCCAGGTGTTCCCCCAGCAGGTTTTCTGACTGGGCTTTCTTCTCCCCATCAGTCCTTTACTGCTCCACTCTAGTTCCACCTTCCCCCCGTGAAATCCAGCTCCCTGTACTTTGACTCCTTCCTGCCATGTCTAGCTTCAGCCCCAGGCTACAGGGACTGACCAGGACCAGGCGCAAGCGGGGAGGACATTAGGGGGAGTGGCTTTTTCTCCGGTGGTTGTTGGTGAGAGTGTAGGTGGAGGGTGAGAGGCCGAGGGGAATAGATGGATGAAGTTCTTTCACTTTGCTTTCCACCTTGCTTCCCAGCCCCGGTCCTTGGCTTTTGAATCTTGGCTTTGCCTCGGTGAAGCTCCAGGTTTCCTGGACTTTCTAATCCTGCTTGTCCCTTCCTTTCCCTTCCAGAGGTACAGCATTTCAGAGAAGCTACCCCACCCTGAGCTAGAAGTTGCACTCTCTTAGGACTTATGTATATATGCCTTTGGTCTTAACTGCATCCTTATCGCTGGCTGGAGCGATCGTGTTTGGTGTAGGTGGTGGCGATTGTTGACCAAAGAGAAGACTGAGGAGCTCTGTTCCTGCGGTCACTATGGTGGTGAACTTTTGAAGCAGGAAACTGCTCTGGGAGTTAGGAGGAGGCCTCCATCCCCTTTCCTAAGGATACCTCAGCTGAAAGAAGCACAGCCATTACCCATCTTCCATCAGGTCTGGAGTGGGAGAAATGCAGTGATCTCGAATGTGACACCGAATATTTTCGAAATCAACGTTCTTGAATGGTTATGGTCTTGGCTAGGCTGTGGAGATGGAAGTTGTGAGGAAGAATATCCGTTCTGTCACATTTTTAATTTGTGGTAAAGATTTTCTTAACCACAAATTAAGAATGTTGTTTGTGGCCAGTCGGATCCCTTTTGGATTTGTGGCTCTCCGGGTGGTAAGCTCTTAGTGAATATTCAGTGGAAGGCACTTGGTATGGGGAAGGCTGATGGAGGTAGGACTGCCTCTCATATGTACCTTCCAGGTGATTCATCCATTCCCTGTGGGATGCTTAACAGGGAGGGTTTTCCCTTGTTAAGGATTGGGGGAGTTACATGTAAGACCTACCTCAGCTTCCCTAGGTATATATACTCTAGCCCCAGCACCCCACCCTCTGCCAACACACATCTACTTCAAGTGTTTGGAATGGAGAAATTCCTTGAACATATGTCTTAGTGATGATTCAGCTTGCCTAGCAGGTGGAGAGGAGGGGGCAGGAGGAGCTGTAGCTGAATTTTAGGCTCAGAATCTCAAGTGGCTTTTTTTTTTTTTTTTTTTTTTTGGTTTTAGTTTCGTTCGGAGGAATATGTTCTGTCCTCCTTTTCTACTGAGAACGGGAGGAGTTGGTTGCACTGCAGTGTCTGTGATTTAGGTTAGACTGCAGTTCATAGCC
>NW_012103499.1:1320654-1321443 GCF_000951045.1 Mandrillus leucophaeus
TCTTGAACTCCTGACCTCAGGTGATCCTCCCGCCTCGGCCTCCCAAAGTGTTGGGATTACAGGCGTGAGCCACCGCACCTGGCCTCATTCTTTCTTCTCTCCATATCTTTGTATGCTGTTCTCTCTGTCTAGAAAACCTTTTAACCTGTATTCCTGAACTCCACCCACCCTTCCAAACTCAGTAAAGTCTCTATCCTCTTTGAAGCCTTCCCTGACCAGCTACACTTCCTTTCTTTGTATCATTGGCTTTGCTTCATACACAGCTCTAGGATAGCTCATACCTCGCATACCGCAAACTTGATCTTCACTGGCCAACCAGTGCCATTAGACTCCCAGCTACTTCAGAGCAGTCACTGTCCTATCCTCTGCTTTAATAAAAGGAAAATCAGCCCCTAGACCAGGACCTAGTACAAGTAAGTGCTCAATAAATACTTGTTAAACGAATGAATGAATTTCAAGACGCCTGAGACCACTGATAAGAATTTTGGGTTTTCAAAACCCTCCCCTTCCCAACCCCCATTCGGTAAGAATGCTTTCGCATTAGCATCAGGTCCGAGGTTACTCATTAGAAACTGGGCAAAGCCAGAAGGCGGCCACTTTGCAGCAAAGAAGCCCTAGACCTTGGGAGTCAATCAGGCCAACCCAGGCCGCACCACGATCTCCTAGTTGACAGGTCGAGGGGCTTCGCGCGCCGCTTCCGTCGTCAGCTTACAGTGATCCCGCACGCCAGGTGAGCCCACACACTGCGCGGACATTGGGCAGGCAGACGCTGGGGGCGGGGCCAGCGTC
>NW_012103499.1:1323123-1341695 GCF_000951045.1 Mandrillus leucophaeus
TGGAATGGAGAAATTCCTTGAACATATGTCTTAGTGATGATTCAGCTTGCCTAGCAGGTGGAGAGGAGGGGGCAGGAGGAGCTGTAGCTGAATTTATGGCTCAGAATCTCAAGTGGCTTTTTTTTTTTTTTTTTTTTTTTGTCTGGAGGAATATGTTCTGTCCTCCTTTTCTACTGAGAACGGGAGGAGTTGGTTGCACTGCAGTGTCTGTGATTTAGGTTAGACTGCAGTTCATAGCCTCTGTGGAATGATCTAGTAAGGATAGGTAAGGCATTCATTTATTCAGTTATAGACATGTCAGGATCACTGTGTGCCAAACATTGTGCTAGTTAGACACCTGAGAGATGCAGACGACTAGAATGAGCCCTTGCTCCTGAAGAGCTTGCAATCTGGATGGGTGAACTTACATAAACTAGTGATTGGAGTCATGCAGTAAAAAAGGCAGGTGAAAGATACTGTGGCAACACCAAGGAGAAAGTACAACTCAGGATTTCTAAGTACCAGAGCTCCCTTTCCACTCTGAATTAGCAGACTGCAGATCCTGGGGGCTGAGGAGAGCATGTGATGCTTGTGTCCTTTGGGCTGTGGGTTAGTTTGGCTTTAGGAAACAGATGCCTTAATGAGTTCATAGCCTCTGATTGCCTGCATTCACTCTGAAATCAGCTGCTCTTCCTTTACCTTACACCTAGACAGGTGGGGGCCTACTGCAAACAACTGGGTCAGAGTGGTCTAGGAAGACTGGTCCTGTTTGCAAAGAGATGCCTTTTGCAGGATCTGGACATTTATCCTTTTTGCTGCGGTTGGCCCCACAGAATCCCATTAATGCTCTTGTGCATATTAAAAATGCCTTTTTTTTCTTTTTCTAATGGAACATGTAGCTGCCTTGAGTTTGCAGAGTTTTTTTTTTTTTTCTAGAATTTCTCACAGCTTTAAAAATAGTCCTGAGTTCCTTACAGGGTTAGCCTAATATAAAATGACTGTTGTGAGCATGAAGTTCCACAGGGTGGGCGTGTTGGGGGCTGTGTGTGAGAGTTGCTTACTGTAGTCCTTCTTGGGCAGCAGAAGGGTTAGACACATTCTCTCACTTCTGTCAAGCACATGCATAGCCAGTGCTTTTAAAGGAATGAGGTTTGAGTGGCCCTTGCGTGACTGTTGCCCAGACACAGTGTGTGGGTAGCTCTCCACACCCTTCCCTATGGCTTCCCTATTCGTGCTTTGGCTTATCAGATCAATGAGCTCAGCCAGGTGCCTCTCCCAGTGATGCTACTGCCAGATGACTTTAAGGCCAGCTCCAAGATCAAGGTCAACAATCACCTTTTCCACAGGTAAGTGATGATCCTTGCCATTCTCATGTCAACCTTCTCAGAATGGAGTAATAAGTAATTTTAAAAGTTTCAGTGAGCTAAAAATTTAACATCCTTCCCAAATGCAGAAATTAGTTTTGTGCAAGGAAACCATGAGAATAATTTCTGGTGTTCCCTATATCCTTATATGAATCAGTGTTATCTGCCCTGTAGCCTGGCAATTCCATAGAGTAAATATGTGCAGATACCTGCTCTTTCTCTCTTTTTCTGCTTGTGACTTTGGAGATGCCATGAGAACCATTAGCTTCTGACAGGGACTCCTTGAAAGAAAAACTTGAGTTCTCTAAGCCCTCCTAGTAAAAGAAGATGCCATTCAAAACAGTGGTGTCTGTTGCTGACTTTGGAATGCCTCTGACTTGTTTGAGATTTGGGAAATGGCTGCTGTTTGGATGGGTAGTAGATCCTGGTTCTACTATACCACTTACCAACCATGTTACTTAGGCAGATCACTGAGTCACTCTGAGACAGTCTTCCCTTCTATAAAATGGAAATAATATATTTTTTATAGGAACCTCGCAAGGGCCAGGCGTGGTGGTTCATGCCTGTAATCCTAGCACTTTGGGAGGTCAAGGCAGGTGGATCACTTGAGGTCAGGAGTTCGAGACCAGACTGGCCAATATGGCAAAACCCTGTCTCTACTAAAAATACAAAAAATCAGTCAGGCATGGTGGCACATGCCTGTGGTCCCAGCTACTTGGGAGGCTGAGGCAGGAGAATTGCTTGAACCCAGGGGACGGAGGTTGCGGTGAGCCGAGATTGCACCACTGCACTCCAACCTGGCAACAGAGTGAGACTCTGTCTCAAAAAATAATAATAATAAAAAATAAATAAAGGACCTAACAGAGTTTTATGAGAATCAAAGGAGGTAATATGTCTGAAGGTACACCATAAACTACCAAGTGTATGTAAATGTAATATTGTTTGTTTTCTTACTTTGAAAACCTGAATTTCAGGGAAAATCTACCCAGTCATTTCAAGTTCAAGGAGTATTGTCCCCAGGTCTTCAGGAACCTCCGTGATCGATTTGGCATTGATGACCAAGATTACTTGGTGAGAGTCCATTAAGGGGTGAGGGTAGCCCTTTCTCCCCAGCAACTGAGGAGTACTGTTTGGGACAGCCATATTTGGAGAAATGAGAAGCCTTGGCAAATATGATTCTTTACCTTTTTGTGATTGCAGCATTTTCAAAAATTAAATGAAAACTATAAACCTTGTCCTTGGGGGAAAAGATGTAGATACATTAAGAATTTTGGCCGGGTGCGGTGGTTCACGCCTGTAATCCCAACACTTTGGGAGGCCGAGGTGGGCAGATCACCTGAGGTCAGGAGTTTGAGACCAGCCTGGCCAACATGGCAAAACCCCGTCTCTACTAAAGATACGAAAATTAGCCGGGTGTGGTGGTGCACATCTGTAGTCCCTGCTACTTGGGAGGCTGAGGCAGGAGAATTGCCTGAACTTGGGAGGTGGAGATTGCAGTGAGCTGAGATCGCACCACTACACTCCAGCCTGGGTGACAGAGTGAGACTCCTTGTCAAAAAATTTAAAAAAAAAAAGAATTTTGCATTCAGTTTCTTTCAGTCCACATATGAACACCTGATGAGGAACCTGTGCTGAATCTCCTACCCCAGGGATTCATCCACTTTCAGCTGACCATTTTCTTATGACTTGTTTCTGCATATAAAGGGGGAGGAAAAGAGCCTCTGGCCCATTTTGTGTCCCCAGGTGTCCCTTACCCGAAACCCCCCCAGCGAAAGTGAAGGCAGTGATGGTCGCTTCCTTATCTCCTACGATCGGACTCTGGTCATCAAAGAAGTATCCAGTGAGGACATTGCTGACATGCATAGCAACCTCTCCAACTATCACCAGGTCAGGCCTCTCTCTAGCCCCATTCTTTCCCTCTCCTCCCTACTCACATATAGCTCAGCTGCTATCAGTAATAGATGCTGACTGGGGAGAAAACTCATTGGAAGAGAGAAACCATAATCATATCTAGCCCTAAATGGGATGAGGGAAGCTATTCTGTCTGATAAGATTTACAGACCGGGCGCAGTGGCTCACACCTGTAGTCCCAGCACTTTGGGAGGCTGAGGCGGGAGGATCACCTGAGGTCGGGAGTTGGAGACCAGTTTGACCAACATGGAGAAACCCTGTCTCTACTAAAAGTACAAAATTAGCTGGGCACGGTGACTCATGCCTGTAATCCCAGCTGCTCAGGAGGCTGAGGCAGGAGAATCACTTGAACCTGGGAGGCAGAGGTTGTGGTGAGCTGAGATCATGCATTTGCACTCCAGCCTGGGCAACAAGAGCAAAACTGTGTCTAAAAAAAAAAAAGAAAGAAAGAAAAAGAAAAAAGATTAAACAAAAGATTGACTTGGAGTGTGGAGTTTATGGAATGTTTTGGCAGTAAAAACACTCTTCTTGAATGTCTCTACTGAAGGAAAAATTTCACCAAAATCAGTGAGCAAGGGGAATACATCAAGAGTCCAAAAGGAGTCGTCGGTTTATGCAACAAATATTGAATATCTCTTATTAGGCCTTATATTAGGCAGTAGAGAAGGAGGTAAATGAAACATTTGTGGCCCTTACAGATCCCTTGGTCCAATGGCAGTGACCAGTGACTCAGTAGCACACAGCAAGATATATACAATAGTAGAAGTCTGTACAGAATGTTCTGAAGCTAGAGAAGAGCATCCTAACTCACCTGGGGAAAGAAGTGAACTTGGGAGGCTAAAGAGAGTTTTTTAGAGGAGATACTGTAAGAGTTGATCCTTGAACGACTAGTAGATATTAACCATTGGACAGGGTGGAAGAGCATTCTAGGCAAAGGAAAATAGCACTAGTAAGGTACAGAGCCATGAGAGAACTTGGCGTTAGGAAACTGCAAGAAATTCCATTTGGATGGGATATAATATTATGGAAATAGGCAGGAAGCAGATTGTGAAGAGGCTTATAAGCCCCACAAAGAAGTTTGGGCTTTATCCTGAAGGTGGTTTTGCAAAGGGCATGATATATTTGTAATTTAGAAATATTTAGAAAATGTGACAGCATTTTAGAGAATGGATTGGTGGGAGGTGACACTCGGAGGGTGGATACCAGTTAGGAGGCAATTTTAATAGTCCAGGGTAGAAACGGTGAAGGCCTGAGGGAGTGATGGTGATCGGGATAGAAAGGAAGACCTATGGGAGAACTGAGATTTAAGAGACAGGGGCCTCCAAGTTCCTGGTGAGGGATAACTGGGTGCCCATTCGCCAGAAATTAGAAACAGAGGAACAGGTTTTTGGAGGAAAAAAGTTCTGATTTGGACATACTGAATTTGAGGTTTCTGCAATTCATCCAGATGAGGATGTCCAGTAAGTGGTTGGGGCATGGGTACAGAATTCAGGAAAAAGGATTAGACTGGGAGTATAGGTTTGAGAATTATATGTGAATAAGTGATCATTAAAACCATGACTATAGATATGGTTATCGTAGGGCGGTTGTGTGCAGTGAAATGAAAAGAAAGTTGAGGACAACCTAAAGGAGCAAGTGAAGAGATGAGCCCATAAAGGAAACTAAGAGTAGATCGACACTTTTAGTTATTTATGCTGTACTACATTCCATAAAGGATTCGAGGACAGAGAGGAGGGGAAAATCGGGAAGGTGGTATAATAAGAGCTGAGGATGAAGAGAGTTTTAAGAAGAGACTGGTCAATAGGATCAAGTGCCACGAAGCTGAAATACAACAATGACTAGAATACTTACTAGATTTGACAACTGAGGGATATGGGGGAGATTTCAGAGGAGAAATGAGGTATAAACCTGATTTCAGTGATTCAAGGTGTGAATGAGAGACAGGAGATGAATTTATTGCTGATTACTTTTCTGAGAAGGTTGGCTGTGAAGAGAAAGAGGCAGCACACAGAAAGAGAGATGGTAAGCACTGAAGGAATAATTTTTTTTTTTTTTTGAGAGATAGGATCTCACTATGTTGCCCAGACTGGTCCCAAACTCCTGGGCTCAAGCGATCCTCCTGCTTCAGCCTCCCAAGTAGCTAAATTACAGGTGTGAACCTGGCTTAATAGGATAATTTTTTAAAAAGAATCCAAGTTGTAGGCCGGGCGCAGTGGCTCATGCCTGTAATCCTAGCACTTTGGGAGGCCGAGCTGGGCAGATTGCCTGAGTTCAGGAGTTCGAGACCAGCCTGGGTAACACAGTGAAACCCCACCTCTACTAAATACAAAAAGTTAGCTGAGCATGGCAGTGTGCACCTGTACTCCCAGCTACTCGGGAGGCTGTGGCAGGAGAATTGCTTGAACCTGGAAGGCGGAGGTTACAGTGAGTCGAGATTGCGCCACTTTACTCCAGCCTGGGCAACAGAGTGAGACTCCATCTCCAAAAAAAAAAAAAAGAAAAAAATCCAAATTGTAGGCCATCACGCAGACTTTTTTTTTTTTTTTTTAGGTGTAAAAATCTGTGTTTATATTACAGTGACAGAATGACACAGTACAGCTCAACCCGATGCAGACATTTTAAACTATGGGAATCTAGCCTATGAAGAAACACTGCTCTAGATAAAATGATTTAATTGATAAGATGTAAGTTCTAATCCTGATTCTGTGCCACTTGCATATAGAGAGGTCTAAAATAAGGATAACAACATTTAACCTCCCTCATCTCAAAGAATGATAAAGGTGAATCGAGAGATAACACTTTAAAATTAAGAGATGTAAAATGGAAAGAATCAGAGGAAAGGGGGATTCAGAAATGGCATGGATAACCTGGAGCATTTTGGGGAAGCTTCTACCACTTTTGACTTTGTAACCTCTCTACTTGAAGTCTTCTGCTCCACCCTGGAATGGCAGTGTTTGAATTTCCCTGGACTGTTTGTGTATCTGCTACTCAGTCTCTCCCCATTCCTTCCCCTTCTTTCACTATAGTACATTGTGAAGTGCCATGGCAACACACTTCTGCCCCAGTTCCTGGGGATGTACCGAGTCAGTGTGGACAATGAAGACAGCTACATGCTTGTGATGCGCAATATGTTTAGCCACCGTCTTCCTGTGCACAGGAAGTATGACCTAAAGGTAAGAAGAGGATATCTCGGACTTAGAGGGAGGCTCCTGATAGCCTGAGAATGGGGAAGACCCTGGGAGGTCTTTGGATGATTCCTTTTAAGGGAAAGAAGGCTGGGTTTGAGTACTCATCTTAGGGGTTGGGTTCTGACTGTTCTTTTAGCCACTTCTACTGACTTGGTCTTTGGGTCTCTCTGCAGGGTTCCCTAGTGTCCCGGGAAGCCAGCGATAAGGAAAAGGTGATAGTAATTTTATGTGCTAGGGTGAGGGATGAGGGATGAGGGAGGGCAGATGAGGGGAACTTCTTAGGATGGAGAGGCCACTCTATATAGGAATAGGGATTACTAGCTATTTATTATCTTAAACCACTTAAAAGAAGAGGGGGGTAAACTTCTGTTGATCCGGGGATTGTTTGGAAGGGGCAGTGGGAGCAGCTGTTTTAACACTGGCATGGATTATTCCATATGGAAGGCTTGGGGATGGGTGAGGATGCCAGACTTGAAGAGCAAAATGTTTTAACTTCCACTTCCCATTCTGGGTTATTGTATTCAAGCAGCTATTTTGCTTAAGAAGACACAGGCCGGGCAGGTGGCTCATGCATGTAATCCCAGCACTTTAGAAGGCCAAGGCAGGAGGACTGCTTGAGCCCAGGAGTTCCAGACCAGCCTAGGCAACGTAATCTCTACAAAAAACAAAAAAATTAGCTGGGCGTGGTGGCATGTGCCTGTAGTCCCAGCTACTCGGGAGGCTGAGGTGGGAGAATCACTTGAGTCCGGGAGGTTGAGGCTACAGTGAGCTGAGATCGCACCACTATCATTCCATCCTGGGCAATAGAGTGATCGAGATCCTATCTCAAAAAAAAAAAAAAAAAAAAAAGTCAGCCTGGAGGGTCTTGACTGAAAACCATAAGCAGAGAGTAGTGGGATGTGATTGGGGATACAGCTGTAGTGACTGAGTCTGTGGAAGTCACTGGAGGTGAGAACAAACCAGAGAAGCATCACAGTGTGGAGTTAGATGAGATCTAACTGAGCTAGCATAGAGCCCTAGACAGAAGGTGGGCTTTTGAGACCTTGGGAAAGGAATATGCTCCCAAGATGTCCCTTTACCTATTCTTAGGTTAAAGAATTGCCCACCCTTAAGGATATGGACTTTCTCAACAAGAACCAGAAAGTATATATTGGTGAAGAAGAGAAGAAAATATTTCTGGAGAAGCTAAAGAGAGATGTGGAGGTGATGATTGGGTGCTCTGGGAAATGACTTTCCTTTTTTTTGCTACCTAGAGGGTAGTTGTCTCTTTCATTCACAGTATAAGGGAGCTCCACCCCTTCCCTTTATTCTTCAGGTCCTCTGCATGTATGGGGGTTTAGTATGGGACATGAAAAACCCCTGGAGTTGACCCATGGAAGGGGTGGCTGGAATAAGCTAAAAGGATGATCTTAGATACCAGGACATGTAGGCACTAAAGGGCAGTGGTATGCCCTGCAACCTTAATTTTTACACTTCCTTTCTCCAGGAGGGCCCCAGAAATTCAAAGGTACAGGTACGGGGTGATACCTAGCAGTGAAGAGTGAGAGAGAGGTGTCTGATTTGTCAGTGGGTCTCAGTTTCTAGTGCAGCTGAAGATCATGGACTACAGCCTTCTGCTGGGCATCCACGACATCATTCGGGGCTCTGAACCAGAGGAGGAAGGGCCCGTGCGGGAGGATGAGTCAGAGGTGGATGGGGACTGCAGCCTGACTGGACCTCCTGCTCTGGTGGGCTCCTATGGCACCTCCCCAGAGGGTATCGGAGGCTACATCCATTCCCATCGGCCCCTGGGCCCAGGAGAGTTTGAGTCCTTCATTGATGTCTATGCCATCCGGAGTGCTGAAGGTGAGAAAACCGGGACAATTTAAGGGTGGAGAGGGGATTGTTCCTGAAGGGCAGAGACCAGAGTGGTGGGGGAGAGCCTGATGAGCTTTTCAGAACAAAACTGACTGGTTCCTGGAGAAAGGGAATTGGAACTAAACCTGCTCTGAATCGTTGGTCTCTCTCCCAGGAGCCCCCCAGAAGGAGGTCTATTTCATGGGCCTCATTGATATCCTTACACAGTATGATGCCAAGAAGAAAGCAGCTCATGCAGCCAAAACTGTCAAGCATGGGGTGAGAGTTCCCACAAGCCTTTCCTTTCCTGTCTTGACTATTTGGGAAGAGACAGCCTCTTGTGCCAGAGCAATGGGGTGGCAAAAGAATGGAAGTGGTCTGGGGTAGATTGGGTGGGGGTGATGGGGACGGGTGCTAGGGTGGCCTGACACATTGTTCCATATCTTCTCTCACAGGCTGGAGCAGAGATCTCTACTGTCCATCCGGAGCAGTATGCTAAGCGATTCCTGGATTTTATTACCAACATCTTTGCCTAAGAGACTGCCTGATTCTCTCTGATGTTCAAGGTGGTGGGGTTCTGAGACGCTTGGGGGAATTGTGGATATTCTAGCCACCACTTCTCTTATTCCTTTGCTAAATTCAGGCTGCAGGCTCCTTCCATCCAGATAACTCCATCCTGTTGAGTAGGCTGTTTCTGACCCTCAGAAATACATTGTCCCTTTTCCCCCTGTGCCCATTTTTCTTCCCTCTCCCTCCCCACAAGAAGTCTGCTTGTAGTATTAGAATGTCATTGTTGACTCTCTCCCAAGTGCCTTGATCTTTGTAATATCTCCTGTTGTTTCTATGATATAGGAGCTAGGGGAAGGGGGTTGTTTGTCATCTTCAGGACCTGACTGGACAGATGGACCTGGCTCAAGCAACTACTCTGGATGCATGTTGCTGTGTGGGATGAGTTAAAAGTGTCTGAATTTTGCTGATAACTTTATAGAACTCACTATGGCATGCTTCCCTCCTGGTGGGCCCTAGGATGGATGACAGTCAGGATACTACAGATGTGGGTGCAGGCATGCACACACACGATGGAATATGGCCAGTCCTACCCAGGTGGGGTAAAGAGTGGGTCAGCAACCTGGCACCTCACAGAGGTGGGACCTAAGAGAACTCTTGTGATTATGCAGAGAATTGGATTGGGTCTCTGTCAAAGATTGAGTAATCTCTTCCCTCACCTCAATTCCATCTCCACTCATCTCTACATCTGGGCACAGGAGCCCAGAGATGGCCAAAATCATTCAAGCCTGGGGGAAGGTGTTTGACTACTGCTGCTCTTCACCAGAACCTCACACCTCTCCTGGGACTGGAACCCTTCAGTGGGTTTGTGGCCAGTTTTGGAGGCTGGGATGATGGGCCAGGGTGTAAGATTCATTCTCCATGTTAAATTTCCTTTCATCCTGCCTAGCCATCCCCAAGGTTTATTTCCAGAAGAAAGGAATATCTCTACTTGGATCAATTCTGGTCATTTCAAGAGGATGGAGGCCTCAAGTGTGGGAACTTCCCCTACTCCCTGGATGTGTGTGCCTAGCACACTTCCTTCTCCCTCCCCTTTTTTCCAGTTGGATTTGTTTTTCTGTTCTCTTCTGTCCTGTCTTATACTGCAACTGTGTCTCCTAGGGGACAGATGGCCTTCTTTGTCATCTTCACTCTCCACCCCCAGAGAGGAGTCAGAGCCATAACTCAATCACTCAGCCCCTCCAAAGATAGTTGAGTTGATGTGTGATATTCTCATAATGTTGAGAACCCTGATGAGATATATTATCTTCCCCTCGCTACAATGCCTCTGGGGCCAAGGCACCCATTCTTCTTGGTATCCTCCATCCCTCTTGAGGCTTCCACTTTTTTTTTTTTTAAACATAAAGGTGGGCACCAGCAACTGGCCTGTGGTGATGCAAAGCTGCTTTGCTCTGTATCTGGCTGGACTGATCTGTCTCACAAGAAGCCATGAGGCCATAGGGAGAAGCTCTCTCTCCCCTTCATCTTCTGCTCCAAAGGTGGTAACAAGAGGCGTACCCATTGGGGTTGGAGCCCCCTTATAACATCTTCCTGTCAGAAGACTGATGGATCTTTTTCATTCCAACCATCTCCCTTTCCCCCGATGAATGCAATAAAACTCGGACACCAGCAACCGTTGTTCTTTAGAAATGGGTTTTCTGATCGCATGGCTGATGTATTATGGGCAGTATGGATGTCTTCATTTGTTGCTTCTGTTTTTCATCTTTTTTTGTTTTATTAATAAAAAATTGTGTATTTGCTCCCATTACTATCATAATACAGGGAATAAATTATTCAATCCAAATTCCTGTACAGAAATTTTTATTTTATTTTTATTTTTTTAATTTCACTTCTCTGAGGAAGCCTGTGCTTAAGGGTGCAGAGACCAGCTGAAGAATTCTGGTGTTCAAGGTGTTGGGCCCCTAACTAAGGATGTGGGTTTCTAGACAGATGGCTGGGAACGTTTTTTAAAAAGCTGTGAAGGGTGTGCACTGGAATGGAAAACTTAGTCTTCAACTTCGTGGGAGGTCAGAGGTAGTGAGGGCCAGGGAAGGGTAGGGTGATGGGACCCTTCCTCTTCCCTGAGTTCTGGGCTTGCTAACACTCCATCTTTGTAAAGGTGAGTAGGCCTCTCAGCCCACCAGCTAAAAGAAACGGAATCCAGTATTCCCCCAGGCTTCCTGGGAAAGCTGTCTTCTTCCTGGAGGGAAGGAAGGGTACAGCAGAGTCCTGGGAAAGTGAAGAAAGTGACCAGCCCTCCAGTCTAGAGGGGGAGTGAAAAAGGGGTGGATGAATAGAGGTTGTTGCCAGTTTGGGAGATTCCTGTCTTGGCTGAGGAAGTCTTTTGGCTGGTGGAAAAACCTGGCTTGATGTGGCCCTAGGGAAGTGAGTTGAATTCGGCAGAGACTGCTTGATGTGGGAAGCAGAGCAGAGCTTTTTTTTTTTTTCCTGAGAGTTTTTAACTCTATTTGAACCATACACACTTGACACTACCACCACCTCAAGCCATTTTTTAAAAAATGTATTCGTTTCCCATTCTGCACCAGCCTCCATATCCCTGTTTGTGGAAAGAGAAAAATCAGAGGCACTTACCAACGACCAACTGAGAGCAGGTTGTGGGGGTCACAGGAGGTAACAATCTAGAAAGAGGCAGATGAGGGAGGGGATTGAAATAGTTTAGTACCCGGATTTGTTTATTTTTTAAAACCAATGCTTTTTTTTACTATGACTCTTCCCATCCCACATTGTTCCTCAAAGGCCCTTCTACCATAAGGATTCAAAAAATTGCCGCCCTCCCCCCCGAATCCCCATATACCCACCAACACTTCACCCACCCATCCACCACCAGCTCCCCGGAGCTGCTACGCAGCTGGCTGGGAAAGAAAAGGGAGAGTGCTCCGCCGGGAGCGGGGAGCGAGAAGGGTGGCGTCTCCAGGGATTTAACCTCCTACCCTCAGTTCCATGACGCCACCCCCTCCCTCCAAAGACTGGAACAGCGCCTCCATTTTTGTTTTGGGGAGGAAGGGCAGGGGCTTGCGGATAGAAGGGGGTCAAAGGAACGGTGATTATCACCTGTGAGGGGAAAGAGGGTGCTGTCCTCCCTCCTTCCCTTTCCCTCAGCCTGCACCCCCTGCAACCCCCAACCTTTCGGGGTCTCCCCCCCTCCTTGTTGCTAAGGCCCGGACCGTCATCCCAGCAACAGCCTCAGTCATGTGACCGGCAATGGCGGCGCTGACGAGAGGTAGGTGAGCCCGGCGCCCCCCACACCCACCGCGCGCCCCCCAGGCCCCGCTCGCACCCCTCACACGACCCTCGCTCCCCCGGCGCCCCCTCCTCCACCTCCCCTCCCCGCGCGCGGCTCCGGGTTCCCCGCTCCGTGCCCGGCCGATCATCTTTCTAGCACCCTCCAGCCTTGGCCTCCATTCGGGGGTTCTGAGGGCTGCGATCGGGGCCGACATGCATCCCCGCCCGGCAATGGGGATCGGGGGGCTTTGGCGAGTGAGGGATGTGGGGAGTTGGTTCCGGGTCGGGTCTTGGAGGAGGCCGTGGGGGTAGGGCGGGAGCTGCCTCAGTGGATGCCCCCAGGGACCCTTGCCCTTCCGGGCTGTCCCTCCCTCTGGCCTCTATCTAGAGGGAGAGACTGTCCCTTGTCCGGCCTGGGTTCCCACAGAGGAATCACAGACCCACCCTAAACTGTGGCCCCGCCTCCCTTTTCTGTGCCAGCAGGACTTGGAGCTAGGACACCTAGGTCCTGGGTCCCCTGTGATGGGGAGGAGGGTGTTGCAGCGCAGATACACTGTATGGGCTGAGACTCTAGGGTTCCATTTTCACTTTATGAATCTCGAGGTGCATCTGGCCTTGGGGGACGATGATGGAGGCATGAAGGGACAGCTGCTCCTTTTTGGATCAGTCATTGAATGGAGGTCACACTAATGGCCCTTCTTTCTGTTTGAGCTGCATTTGGAAGTGTTGTGGGTACAGCCTGGTAGCCCAATGCGACCAGACTCAGGGGAAACATCAGGCCCCTCCAGCTGAGCCCTTGTGTGAGCCCCGCCCCTCCCTAAATGCCAGACTTAGGAGCTGACAGACAGCCCTGCCTGTGCTGAGTTTAAAAGGTGACAATGAGAACTTTGTTATTGCAGGGGCTGCTGCCACTTTGTTCACATCCTTAACAGACTTCAGCAGAAGGGACTGAGTTAGCTCTCAAGGAAGGCTCCCTGGCAATAGGGGCTGAATTATTTGGGAAGGTGGAGCAGCAGGGCGAGGAGTTGGAGAGCATAGGAGATATTCCGGTCCATGTGATCTGAGGGAGGTGGCAAGAAGACCTCTACCTGTGTGGGCGTTTTCTTTCCTGACATCTTTTATGTGTGCCCTAGGCTTTCTTGGGGGCCTCAGAGCTGGGGAAGAAAGGAGGAAGGTTAGCATGTTCCTTCTTGAGCAACTTGGGGAGAAGCTGATGATGGAATTCTGCAGACGAGAGAGGAGATGGAAGTGGAGTTTTTATTTCTGGGTTGGCTGAGGGAAATGGTAACATTTGCCATCATAACTTTTTACCCTTCCCCTATTCCCAGTCCTGGTCAGCTGAGTGGAAATAGAAGGATTTCTGCTGCCATCATCTTCCATGAGCTTCCCAGGTATCTCCCCCGCAAGGGATCCTCAATTTTCACCCTTAAGCTGGTTTCCTTCATTCCATGTTACCATTCTCAGTAACCTATACCCAGGTTTCTGTCTGTGTTCCATGGGCTGCTGGGTTGGGGGCCATGGGAATTGGGAGAAGGGGTTTCTCACTTTCCTTCCTTTTTTTCCGCCCTACCAGCTCACACGACCTACAAGTAGGGAGCAGGGAAAAAAGAGTGAGCCTGCATGCCAATTCTAAGCTCTTCAGGATCAAAGTAAGCAAAAAGGAGGGGCAAAAAGGAGGGGCAAAAAGTCTCCCTCCCCTTTAAAGAGCCCATTTTCCCCCCAGAAGTGGGAGGGGCAAATTGTTTCTATGATCTGGGAGAAATGGCAGGAGAAACAAGACTGATACTTGGCTTAGATGATAATACAGCTCTGGAAACTTTTTTGCTCTTCAGTGGGCGCTGGGTTTGGAAGATAAGGGGAGAGAGAATATGAATTTGGGGGAAGGGTTGGGGATTAGGCTTTGAGAAAACAGAGGTAATAGAGGGTTTGGAAGGAACCTGAAGTAGGAGGCACTGATACTTGTCAAATGGGGACCCCCCACCCTGAGTCCCTTTCACCCTGGGGGCAGTGTCGTTCGTCCTGTCCAGAATGGCAGCCTGTGGAGGCACCTGCAAGAACAAAGTGACTGTCTCCAAGCCTGTGTGGGACTTCCTGAGCAAAGAGACCCCAGCCCGGCTGGCCCGGCTTCGGGAGGAGCATCGTGTGTCCATCCTCATAGATGGCGAGACTTCTGACATCTATGTTCTCCAGCTTTCCCCACAGGGCCCTCCCCCGGCCCCTCCCAATGGGCTCTACCTAGCCCGGAAGGCTCTTAAGGGGCTGCTAAAAGAGGCAGAGAAAGAGCTGAAGAAAGCTCAGAGGCAGGGGGAGCTGATGGGCTGCCTGGCTCTGGGGGGTGGAGGGGAGCACCCTGAGATGCACCGCGCAGGCCCACCCCCTCTCCGAGCAGCCCCACTTCTGCCCCCAGGGGCTC
Organism: Mandrillus leucophaeus; assembly: GCF_000951045.1. Lineage (NCBI taxonomy): Eukaryota > Metazoa > Chordata > Mammalia > Primates > Cercopithecidae > Mandrillus > Mandrillus leucophaeus. The sequence goes on from NW_012103499.1 coordinate 1,337,604, forward strand.
GGGGGCTCCCCCCTCCTCCTCCCCCCCTGCCCCCACCTCTTCCTCCTCGCCTTCGGGAGGAGGCAGAAGAGCAGGAGAGCACCTGTCCCATCTGTCTGGGGGAGATCCAGAATGCCAAGACATTGGAGAAGTGCCGGCATTCATTCTGCGAGGGCTGCATCACCCGGGCTCTGCAGGTGAAAAAGGCCTGCCCCATGTGCGGCCGCTTCTATGGGCAGCTGGTGGGCAACCAGCCCCAGAATGGGCGGATGCTGGTCTCTAAGGACGCCACCCTCCTACTACCCAGCTATGAGAAGTATGGCACCATTGTCATCCAGTACGTCTTCCCGCCCGGTGTCCAGGGGGTAAGAAGACCATGGCCCGCCCTTACCCTTTGGCTCTCCCCAGGCTCTGACCTAGGAAAACCGGGTGAGGGTGAGTGTGCTTGTTAGATGTGAGACAGTCTTGCTGTCTTCCACTATGCCCTCTTACTCAGTGCCCTAGACCTAGGAGGTCCCTGTGAGGCCCAGCTTTTCCATCCCTGTGATCCCAAGGCACATGTGAAAATCAGATATGAGCTAGGAAAAAAAAGCAAGTCAGATACGAGAGAAAGGAATTGCATATTGCTTCCTTGATGAACACAAATACTGTGCTGACATCTTGGCAGAGGTAAATTCTGTGGAGGTGGTGGCTTAGGGGCAGGGAGGCACAATAGGAAGGGATCTGACCAACCCAACAGAGCCAGGAGCATCACTCTGTAAAAACGGGAGTGGTCAAGGCCTATAGGTGTCTTCCTGCTGGACAAAGAGTAATGTGCAATTCTGGCTGCAGAGGGTTGAAGAAGTTGCAGAGAAGACTGATGGAAAATGGAACAGGTTAGACAGTGGCAGAAACATTAGGAATATTTTCAGGTTAAGGGAAGGCTGAAAGATAGATTATTCTGTCTTCACATTTCTGCTGAGTTGTCTGGAGTATAGGGATCAGCTACCTTCCATCACTTCTGAGAATCCATTTGTTGCTGAATGGAGACTTGAGGGATTGAGACAGCAGAAAAAACCTCTTAACACATAAAGATTATGCTCTGAAACAGGCTCTTGCTGCCGAGGCCATATAATCTCTCCTTCTGTGGAAAGCTGTCAGCCTGTTGCTGCCCTATCCGCATTAGCTGGGGATGCTCAGACAGAGACTGGCCTGGATGATGCTTCACTGGCATCTGGGCCTTAGGATGCCTGGCTGCTCACTGCCCACTCTGCTTCACCTTCCTCCTAGGCTGAACACCCAAACCCAGGAGTTCGGTATCCTGGCACCACACGGGTGGCCTACCTCCCGGACTGCCCTGAGGGCAACAAGGTGCTGACCCTGTTCCGCAAGGCGTTTGACCAGCGTCTCACCTTCACTATCGGCACGTCCATGACCACAGGGAGACCGAATGTCATCACCTGGAATGACATCCACCACAAGACCAGCTGCACAGGGGGACCCCAGCTGTGCGACCCCTCTTCATTTCCTTTCCCTTGGCTCCTCCCCTTTCCTCCATTTCCACTGAGGGACCCACCAACCCCTTGCTCTGGGAGCCTCCTAACTGGAGAAGACCACTTCCAAACTGTTCAGCCGTCTCAGTTTCTCCTACATTCAACCTGGTCCTGGTGTGCCCAGCTTAGCCTACAAAAATAAGCAGAATTGGGCTAAGTTATCTTGGGTTTGGAGGTGTCCTCCCTTAGGGGAGGTGGGGAGGTATCTGAGTCACCTAGAATAAGGGTGAGCATGGGGATAATAGCAAGTTCCAACAGCTAACAACCCTCACCCTCATTTCTCTTTGCTCCCAGGTTTGGGTACCCAGACCCTACCTACCTGACCCGGGTGCAAGAGGAGCTGAGAGCGAAGGGTATCACAGATGACTGAAGGACATCGCCTTTGCCAAGGCCCCTGCTGTCCACCTCTACTAGGACCCAGCAGAAGCCTCTTTCTCCTCTCTGCCCCCCGCCCCCCACAACACACCTGTAGGGGACCTGTCTGACTGGGAAGGGCGTTCTGAGAGGGAGGGGGCAATCCCTTCCCCCATCCCCCACCGGCCAAGTGTTTCAATGCAGTGTGAGCCACTCCCTTCTGGCAGAAGCCGACCTCCAAGGCTCTGTTCTCCGCTCCCGGTGTACATATACTCCCGGTTTCCCTGCCTCTCCAATGCCCTTGGCTTTTTCTGGTGTGCTGTGCTCCATGACCAAGCCGAGAAAGGACCTAGGGTGGGGAAGGGAGGGTCTCTTGATTCCCAACTGCCCCCACATACTGCTTCACCGCTGAACTTAGGGTGCTGGAGAGGAGGAATTGGGCTGATATGAGCTCCCCACCACCCCCCATGGAGCCGGCTGTGTGTGTTCATCAGATACAGTTCTCCCTTAACCTTGTCCTTTCTTTCCTGTGTCCCAGTCTCCGTCAGTCTGTCTTTCTCCGCTCTTCTCTGACCCCTGTGAGGAACCTCCTTACCCTGTTCTGGAATCGCTGCCAGACTGTAGCTTTTAATTTAATAAAAATAAAGTAAAATATGCAACTCTTCATGCCACACCCGTTCTTTTCCAGGGACTGGGTGGGGGTGGGGTGGGGAGAGGGACCTGCTGGAAAGGGGAGAGGGGGGTGACAGGGAGATCCCTGTGTGCCCTCCCAGTCCCTCTGCCTCCTGAGGACCTGGGGAACGGGATGCACCAGCGGGCTTTGTAGTAATACTGCGAAACCCTGGGCCACACTTCGATGTTGGAATTAGTATTAAGAGGGTGTTTTTTTGTTGTTTAACCATCGTTGTAGAGAAAAGAACAACCCTACCCTCTTTGCGAAGTTTGGCTGGGGTGGGAGTGGGGGCGGAGCCGGGCAGGGGGCGGATTCCACAGCAGCAACTCCCTGGACGAGAGCAGGCCTCAAAGCCCCCCAGCTTCCGTGCCCCCTCGACCCTGAAACGTGGAGCTGAGTGGGGGTTCAGTATGAAGCCCCCGGACCGCCCCGCCCCTGGCCGCACTGACCGGATACTGGGGGTCATGGGGAGCATGCTGCGCGCATGCGCCCTCCCCGGGCAGGAGGGGGTAAGAATGGGGGCCCGCGGTGGGGTCGGGGGTCTTTCGGGGCCTTCAGGAGGGCTGCACCCACAACTCAATTTATCCGAAAACGAGTTCTGCGGGGCAGTCGCAGGAATACATGAGTTCCATTACGAGGGCCTTAGCCCCGTTATGGGCGACCTTTTTATAATAATGTAGATTTTGACAGGTGGGAGAAGGGGAAAGGGGAGGTCAGGGCTGCCTAGGAAGGGGGGTTCCTTACAGTGGTTCTGTCCCCGCAGCCCCCGAGGAGAAGCTCCCTAGGGTCGGGGGATACCGAGCCAGAGTCTGAACGTACGGAGGGAGATCACAGAAGGGACCGCGAAGATGAGGTCCTCGCCTGGGCTCTGCAGCCCGGTAAGAAGCTGGGGGTGGGGTGGGGCAGTTTGCTATCCTGCGCCAAGTGGCGAATTCAAAAATATTCTGCTTTTATTAGCATAAAGTTCGCATCTAATTTGCATGAGACCCATTTAATCGCAGAGACCTCCACTCTTCTCGCCCTCGAGTCCAATGTGTGTCCCCCATCCCAGCCGGTACCGAGCCCCAGCAGGCAGAGTGTCCCCGCGCCCCACCCCTGGCCCCTCGCCAGCCCGGGCTCCAGGACTTCGCCTTAATTGGCGATTAGTCTTAGCTGGAGTCCCGGGGCCTGGAGGAAAGAAGGGTTCTGAGAGAGGGCGGCATCTGGGTTGTGTTCACCCACAAAAGGCTCCCCATACACGCACCCCGTACCGGGGGTCCTCTGTCCACGCGGCCGGGGACAACCCCAAACCCAGAACATCTTCGCACAGGCCAAGGCCCCATCCACCGAGTGCTCCTTCACCTCAGAGGCCAAGGGAAGACCTGGGCAGACTCTGCCGACAGGCTGAACCCCGACCCCAGCGCTCCAAAGAGCCCGCGATGCGGGAGGAAGGAGGACCCCGGGGCGGGGGAGCCCAGGCTGGAGAGGGAAAAAAGCGCTGGGGACGTGGAGTGGGAACGTGGTGGTGCCTGGGGGAGGGGCGATCCGGGCGGGAACCCGGCGCAGGCAGGAGGG
>NW_012103499.1:1341745-1342669 GCF_000951045.1 Mandrillus leucophaeus
GCGGGGGGGGCACAAAGGGGGTCGCTGTGCCTGTCCCCGTGTGATCCGAAAAGTGCTGGCAAAATGCGGCTGCTGCTTCGCCCGGGGGGGACGTGGTGAGTGCCAGGTCGAAAGGGCCCAGTGTTGAGTGGGGGGCGGGCTGGGGGTTCAGGGCATCTGTTTGCCCTGGCCCTTGGGATTTAGGGTTGGAGACTGTATGCGTTTTCCAGCAAAGTGGTTTCTTAAGTGATCCCTAAGGTCCCTTCTGCCTCCAAATTTATGTTAGTTCAAGTTATGGAAATTGGGGAAGGGGCAGGGAACTCATCTCTTTCCCTTAGTCAAATGGGTTTGAGAAAAACCCATCCACAATCCCCTTAGGCCTAGAACCGATTATCTTTCCTCAAACCTTTTGCTAAGAATCTACTTCTGAAGAGGGACAGGGGAATGGAGGAATGAGAATGAGGTGGTTCTACAAGGCGATGGAGAGGGCGGAGCCGGGCCGCAGAGGCCCCGCCCCGTGGCGGCCCCGCGGCCAGGCCTGTTATTCAGCTCGCCGCTCCGCTGGGACCCGCACAGCGCCAGTAGCTCGGGGGTCGGCTCTCGCCTTCTCCCCGGCCCGGGCCTAGAGCCACCCCCAACCAGAGGCCGGAGACAGCTGGAGCCGCTGCCGCATCCCGGCCCAGCCTCCCCTACCATCCCTCCCACTTCCACTGGACATCTGGACCCTGGGCCCCCGCACCGACAGGGTTCCGGAAACCCTCCCCGCCCAGCCCGGCGGCCGGGCCCTGCGCCTCCCTCTCTCTAGAGACCCCCAGCCCGCCTCAAGACTAGACTTCCGCCTACCCCTGGACACCTCCACCCGGTCCCCTCCCTCCCCCACTCCCACAGCCTGGACCGGGGTAGGAGGGAGGGGGGGTGTGCGCCCAGCGCCGTCCCCGCCCCGCC
>NW_012103499.1:1342719-1347983 GCF_000951045.1 Mandrillus leucophaeus
GAATGAGAATGAGGTGGTTCTACAAGGGGCTTTATAAGGAATCACAGCTCTTCCGTCCCTGAGCCCAGGCCATAGATAACCCTGATGGACCCTCCTCACTGGCCTCCTCTATTGGGTCTACGCATGTGTTGGGGAGGTGGGCTGCAGAAGTCTTTTCTTTTTATAGTGATTACTGCAATTGGTGGAGGAGGGGACTGGGAGTGGCAGATGGACCCAGCTCATCCTCCCCCCTTCCCAGAGAATGGTCTGTACCCATTGAAAGGGGGAGGGTTGTAGGAGAGCAGATGGCCACCCCCAGCTTCCAGTGTCTGCCCAGATGGCTGCCCCCACCCCCATATCTATGCTATGCTCAGGATATGGGGAACCTCCACATGTAACTGGGGGTTCCAGGTCTGGAGAGCCAGGTGTTTACCTTACTGTGCTTTCTCCCAGGGGTGCCCTGGTGAAATTTTCTATCCTGGGGGCAACTCAAATGAGGATGGCAAGAGAGTGAGCCCTTGGAGAGAGAGGCTGAGCATCATGGAGAGAAGACCCTGGGAGTTCCCTGGGGACCCTGAGTCTGGAGCTGGGGCAAGGTCTATCACCTCCTCTCTTTTTCCTCCCATTAGAATCCTATTCCATTGCTGGCAGTGAGGGGAGTATATCAGCTTCTGCTGCCTCCGGTCTGGCTGCCCCCTCTGGCCCCAGCTCTGGCCTCAGCTCTGGCCCCTGTTCCCCAGGCCCCCCAGGGCCCGTCAGTGGCCTGAGGAGATGGTTGGATCATTCCAAACATTGTCTCAGTGTGGAAACTGAGGCAGACAGTCGTCAGGCGGGACCATATGAGGTGAGCAGGGAATGGCACCAAAGCATGTGGGGACATCTATGAAGGACACTGGCAGAGAGGGCAGGTTGGGGCCACCCAGCTACTGTCCCTGACCTCTGACACTTGATTTCTGGCCCCCAGAACTGGATGTTGGAGCCAGCTCTAGCCACAGGAGAGGAGCTGCCGGAACTGACCTTGCTGACCACATTGTTGGACGGCCCTGGAGATAAGACGCAGGTGTGAGGACAGGCTCTGGGGAGGCTCCTTTCACTCAAGGGGCATTCATTTGCTCACCCTAGGATGTTCTTTCCTTCCAGCCACCTGAAGAGGAGGCTTTGTCCCAAGCCCCTGAGAGTGAGGCGGAACAGAAGAAGAAGGCTCTGGAAAGGAGTATGTAAGTGTCCACAGCCCTTCCCTGCAGTTGCACAATTTCCAGAAGACTGTCCCTCACATTTTAGATGGAATTTCCTCCAAGGTTGGCTATGATGATGAAGAGGAGGAGGGAGGAACGGGTTGAACCAAGGATGAGCTCCGACACTGAAGTGGGGGCCTCCTCCTGCTTTCATCCTAGGTACGTCCTGAGTGAACTGGTAGAAACAGAGAAAATGTACGTGGATGACTTGGGGCAGATTGTGGAGGTAGCTCCCTTTACCCCTTCCCAGCCCCTTCTGCCTGCCTTTCCATCTGCCCAGGGCTATTTTCAGGAGGTGCCTGGGTGCTCCTCTGTCTCACCTCTCAAGTCTCCCCACTCCTGGACCTTCCTACTCTGGGGGCAGGGCGGCTCCCACCAGGGAGGGGGAGGTGGAACACACCCTGGATATGTGTACAGGAGCACCATTAAGGTGGGGAGGGGGCCACCACCTGCTCATGACCCAATCTCAACTTTCCCACAGGGTTACATGGCCACCATGGCTGCTCAGGGGGTCCCCGAAAGTCTTCGAGGCCGTGACAGGATTGTGTTTGGGAACATCCAGCAAATCTATGAGTGGCACCGAGAGTGAGTGGTGGAACCCTGACAGCTAGTTGCTGGGGAGGGGCCCTCATCTGGTTGTCCCTGTATCCCAATATCAGCCCACTGCGACTTAAGGAATGTCTGGAGAAGTTTTGTAGGGCACACTACCAGGCAGACAGCTCGAAATTGCAGGGAGTGGGCGAGGTGGGGGTTCTGAAATGTATTTGACCTGCCCTTCTCTACCAACCCCTCCAGCTATTTCTTGCAAGAGCTACAGCGGTGTTTGAAAGATCCTGATTGGCTGGCTCAGCTATTCATCAAACACGTGAGGCTTGAGGGGGCGGGGCCGGGGCGGGGCCTAGGAATGGGCTGGGATTCTCTGGAGATGTGTCCTCCCTCCTTGCCCACCCTACTCTCTCTTAAACATTACCCCTGTTAGGAGCGCCGGCTGCATATGTATGTGGTGTACTGTCAGAATAAGCCCAAGTCAGAGCATGTGGTGTCAGAGTTTGGGGACAGCTACTTTGAGGTCAGTGGCTAAGATGTCTTGGTGGGAAGGAGGACAGAACTGGGACTTTCCAGGCTGCATAACCACCCTGTCCCTGTCCCCAGGAGCTCCGGCAGCAGCTGGGGCACCGCCTGCAGCTGAACGACCTCCTCATCAAACCTGTGCAGCGGATCATGAAATACCAGCTGCTGCTCAAGGTCAGGACCCCCTTTTTCCTGGGGGCACAGCTGGCTGGCACAGGCGTTTCATCATTCATCACCCCAGGGTTCTTAAGGCTTCCCCAGACTTCCTGAGGGCCCTCACTGGTGTCCTCAGGGGAGGATGTGAGAGCTTCTAAGGGTATCCTCACGACCTCCCTGAGCATTTCTTCTCTCTGTCTTAGGATTTTCTCAAGTATTACAATAGAGCTGGGATGGATACTGCGGAGCTAGAGGTGAGGACCCCCAGATCTTCCAGGACACACCATGTGCTCCTTATCCTCCTAGTCTATCATGGGTTCCCCCAGCCCCTTGGGTGGTTTACAGCTGTCTGGTTTTTAGGGGGAGGCTGTTTGGGGTTGAGACACCGTCTGAAGAGGCAACTGGCTGAGGAGGTCTCTTTCCCAATAATGACTCTCTTCGCCCAACAATGTGCCTCCCTCACCTGTGTCCCAGCAAGCTGTGGAGGTCATGTGCTTTGTGCCCAAGCGCTGCAACGATATGATGACGCTGGGGAGATTGCGGGGATTTGAGGTACGGAGATAGGGCAAGAAACTGGAGGCCCGATGCTCTTCTGCCCCAGCGCTAGCACTCTGGAAGTCCTTATGGGGAGTTGTCTTCTCCTGGGGCTGACCCCATGGTTGGTTGGTTGGTTGAGCATGTCAGGCGAGGAAGGGAGGAGCAAAGAATTGCCCTTTTTCTTGTTCTTTTTCCAAGGCCACTATCCCTTTCATTTCAGGGCAAACTGACTGCTCAGGGGAAGCTCTTGGGCCAGGACACTTTCTGGGTCATCGAGCCTGAGGCTGGGGGGCTGCTGTCTTCTCGAGGTCGAGAGAGGCGCGTGTTCCTCTTTGAGCAAATCATCATCTTCAGTGAAGCCCTGGGAGGAGGAGTGAGAGGTGGAACACAGCCTGGATATGTATACAAGAGCAGCATTAAGGTGAGAAGGGGGCCATGAGAGAGGGCTTGGACAGAGAAGGCATGAGGCCTCTGAGAGGATGTCTCAGGGGAGCCAGAGAGGGTCTGAGGAATCTGGGGGCTGTCTCCTATCTGCCAATTCAGGTGAGCTGCCTGGGACTGGAGGGGAACCTCCAAGGTGACCCTTGCCGCTTTGCACTGACCTCCAGAGGGCCAGAGGGTGGGATCCAGCGCTATGTCCTGCAGGCTGCAGACCCTGCTATCAGTCAGGCCTGGATCAAGCATGTGGCTCAGATCTTGGAAAGCCAACGGGACTTCCTCAACGGTGAAGCTTTCATCCTTTCTCCCTGATGGGCTCTGTCAGCCCCTTGACCTCCTGAATCCCTCCCTCACTGCCCAGTCTCCAGTACCTACCCTCTGACCATGGCCCATCCCCTTTTCTACTGCTAGCTCAAAATTTGATAGAATCCCCTAAAACCCCAAGCAATTTACATTGGCTGACAGGGAGGGAGGGCAAAGTAGGAGAATGATACAGGCCCTAGGGAAGAGACCTGTCTCTGCAGTAACCCTCCTGTTCCTCTCTTTGCTCCAGCATTGCAGTCACCCATTGAGTACCAGAGACGGGAGAGCCAGACCAACAGCCTGGGGCGGCCAGGAGGGCCTGGAGTGGGGAGCCCTGGGAGAATTCGGCTTGGAGATCAGGCCCAGGGCAGCACTCAAACACCCATCAATGGCTCTCTCCCCTCCCTGCTGCTGTCACCCAAAGGGGAGGTGGCCAGAGCCCCCTTGCCCCTGGATAAACAGGTATGATGAAGAGAGCTCCCTCATTGTAGGCATAAAAAGGGGAGAGCCTCTCTTGTTTTGGGACTCCAAGCTCGCTCCCCATATCATTCCTTTTATCTGGTCCTTCCTACTTCCCATCCCTTACCCTTCTCCCCTCTATTTTAACTCTGGAGAAGCTGATAGTCTCAGACAGTCTAAGATATCTGGCAAGAGGAGGTGGCTTGGCTAGGGACTTAAACTGAAAAGAGAGAAGTGAGGGTAGATTTCTGGCCTTTTTAATCCTCTGACTTGAATCTTTTCTTCAGGCCCTCAGTGACATCCCTCAGGCTCCCCATGACTCTCCTCCAGTCTCTTCAACTCCAAACACCCCTCCGTGCCAAGCCAGACTTGCCAAGCTGGATGAAGATGAGCTGTAACTGGTGAAAACCATGGAGGTGGTGCTGACTCAGCTGCCTATTCCCCAAGAAGCTTCAGGGCAGTCCTTCTGGCACTGCTCCAGAATTCTTCCTTCTTGGTGTGTCTGGAGGAAGGGTGGGCAAGGCTGGGAGGGATATCAACTTGGAGGAGAGCACCTAGACCCAAGGACTTTTTTCTGCCCAAGGAACACAGTTTCCTTCAGCTCCCACCCCTGTGCATGCATCATGGTTCCCCCAAAAGGAGGATATGTGGGTGGGTGGGAGGGCTGGGGCAAGGGCCAGATAGAAATTATTGGTTTCGTTTTTTAATTTTGTTTTTCCTGTTTTATGAGAATAAAGGTTTTGTTATATCACTGAGGCTGCTGTCTTGGCAGAGGGAAGGGGAGGCTGTAGTCGGGGTAGGTGGGGTGAAGTGATATGGAAGAGACCAGTTGGCCCCAGCCATTGGAGGAGGGGGTCTGGTGAAAGGCGAAGGGGACAGGGTGTAAGATAAAAGATGTTGCTATCTTTATCCCTCAACTGCAGTTGCAGCAGTTGAGGGACAAAGACTGAGGCATGGAACCACTGGAAAGCCCTAGATTCTTCTTCTTTTTTTTTTTTTTGTAGAGTTAGGGTCTCATTATGTGGCTGGTCTTGAACTCCTGGGCTCAAGTGGTCCACCTGTCTTGCCCTCCCAAAGTGCTGGGAT
>NW_012103499.1:1348033-1364388 GCF_000951045.1 Mandrillus leucophaeus
TTTCAGGGCAAACTGACTGCTCAGGGGAAGCTCTTGGGCCAGGACACTTTCTGGGTCATCGAGCCTGAGGCTGGGGGGCTGCTGTCTTCTCGAGGTCGAGAGAGGCGCGTGTTCCTCTTTGAGCAAATCATCATCTTCAGTGAAGCCCTGGGAGGAGGAGTGAGAGGTGGAACACAGCCTGGATATGTATACAAGAGCAGCATTAAGGTGAGAAGGGGGCCATGAGAGAGGGCTTGGACAGAGAAGGCATGAGGCCTCTGAGAGGATGTCTCAGGGGAGCCAGAGAGGGTCTGAGGAATCTGGGGGCTGTCTCCTATCTGCCAATTCAGGTGAGCTGCCTGGGACTGGAGGGGAACCTCCAAGGTGACCCTTGCCGCTTTGCACTGACCTCCAGAGGGCCAGAGGGTGGGATCCAGCGCTATGTCCTGCAGGCTGCAGACCCTGCTATCAGTCAGGCCTGGATCAAGCATGTGGCTCAGATCTTGGAAAGCCAACGGGACTTCCTCAACGGTGAAGCTTTCATCCTTTCTCCCTGATGGGCTCTGTCAGCCCCTTGACCTCCTGAATCCCTCCCTCACTGCCCAGTCTCCAGTACCTACCCTCTGACCATGGCCCATCCCCTTTTCTACTGCTAGCTCAAAATTTGATAGAATCCCCTAAAACCCCAAGCAATTTACATTGGCTGACAGGGAGGGAGGGCAAAGTAGGAGAATGATACAGGCCCTAGGGAAGAGACCTGTCTCTGCAGTAACCCTCCTGTTCCTCTCTTTGCTCCAGCATTGCAGTCACCCATTGAGTACCAGAGACGGGAGAGCCAGACCAACAGCCTGGGGCGGCCAGGAGGGCCTGGAGTGGGGAGCCCTGGGAGAATTCGGCTTGGAGATCAGGCCCAGGGCAGCACTCAAACACCCATCAATGGCTCTCTCCCCTCCCTGCTGCTGTCACCCAAAGGGGAGGTGGCCAGAGCCCCCTTGCCCCTGGATAAACAGGTATGATGAAGAGAGCTCCCTCATTGTAGGCATAAAAAGGGGAGAGCCTCTCTTGTTTTGGGACTCCAAGCTCGCTCCCCATATCATTCCTTTTATCTGGTCCTTCCTACTTCCCATCCCTTACCCTTCTCCCCTCTATTTTAACTCTGGAGAAGCTGATAGTCTCAGACAGTCTAAGATATCTGGCAAGAGGAGGTGGCTTGGCTAGGGACTTAAACTGAAAAGAGAGAAGTGAGGGTAGATTTCTGGCCTTTTTAATCCTCTGACTTGAATCTTTTCTTCAGGCCCTCAGTGACATCCCTCAGGCTCCCCATGACTCTCCTCCAGTCTCTTCAACTCCAAACACCCCTCCGTGCCAAGCCAGACTTGCCAAGCTGGATGAAGATGAGCTGTAACTGGTGAAAACCATGGAGGTGGTGCTGACTCAGCTGCCTATTCCCCAAGAAGCTTCAGGGCAGTCCTTCTGGCACTGCTCCAGAATTCTTCCTTCTTGGTGTGTCTGGAGGAAGGGTGGGCAAGGCTGGGAGGGATATCAACTTGGAGGAGAGCACCTAGACCCAAGGACTTTTTTCTGCCCAAGGAACACAGTTTCCTTCAGCTCCCACCCCTGTGCATGCATCATGGTTCCCCCAAAAGGAGGATATGTGGGTGGGTGGGAGGGCTGGGGCAAGGGCCAGATAGAAATTATTGGTTTCGTTTTTTAATTTTGTTTTTCCTGTTTTATGAGAATAAAGGTTTTGTTATATCACTGAGGCTGCTGTCTTGGCAGAGGGAAGGGGAGGCTGTAGTCGGGGTAGGTGGGGTGAAGTGATATGGAAGAGACCAGTTGGCCCCAGCCATTGGAGGAGGGGGTCTGGTGAAAGGCGAAGGGGACAGGGTGTAAGATAAAAGATGTTGCTATCTTTATCCCTCAACTGCAGTTGCAGCAGTTGAGGGACAAAGACTGAGGCATGGAACCACTGGAAAGCCCTAGATTCTTCTTCTTTTTTTTTTTTTTGTAGAGTTAGGGTCTCATTATGTGGCTGGTCTTGAACTCCTGGGCTCAAGTGGTCCACCTGTCTTGCCCTCCCAAAGTGCTGGGATTACAGCCATGAGCCATTGCACCTGGCCAGCCCTAGATTCTTGATGTGTCATCTTTACCCAACCCTTCTTTTTCCCTACCCACCCTCTCGTCTAGACCCCACCAGAAAGCCCAATGCAGTGTGACTTCTCACCGTTCCCCCAACACCCAGATACTAAAGCACAAAATGCCAATGTACCTTTGCTTCTGAGGCTGCCATGTTCAGCTGAGGGAAGATGGGAAGGTGGAGAGGATCCTGGGGGCTGCAGCCTTTTCCTGGCACTGGGTCTCCTTATCTTTGCTCTCTGTGAGGTCATAAGCCATGTTCATAGTGGGCAGAAGGGGATTCTTCTTCAAGCCATGGACCCAAGAAGGGACAGCCCAAGGGGATCTTCGCCCCTCCCAACTTCTGGGAGAGCTGCTGGACCAGAGCGAGCCAAACATTCACGCAGCCATGTCCAGATGCCGTCCTGGGTCCTTATGCATCTCCGAGTCCACTGTATCCGTTGGTCCCTTGGGCTCAGTCACGTGCACTTGGGTTTCCTCAACAGACAATAGATTGCTGGGGTGGGAGGGTGAGGAGGAGAGCTGGAGCCTCCCTGTGGGCCCGAGGTCCCTTTGGCCGACAATAGGGGGAGGGATTCCTAAGGGGGGGACAGGACGTAGCACCTAGATAAGACTTCTGTGGAACAATAGGAGGAATTGAAGAGGGGAGACCCACCCTCACTGCACCCCACCCCCAGGGCTTTGGGGTCATGGACTGGGGGACCAGAGGATCATGGGGAGGGGTGCCGAAGATTCTTGCGAATGGAGGAGGGGATCGTGGCCAACAGCAGGATTCTGGAGTTAGAATCTTTGTATTTGTTTAGGAACCATAGGTACACATGAGGTGGGTGACTGATTCCTTTGCACTTAGTTTAACCACGTATGTGCTTTTGAACGCCTACTTTGTGAACAGCATTTGCTTTTTTTTTTTTTGAGATGCAGTCTCGCTCTGTCACCCAGGTTTGAATGCAGTGGCTCCATCTCAGCTCACTGCAACCTCCACCTCCTGGGTTCAAGCGATTATCCTGCCTCAGCCTCCCGAGTAGCTTGGGATTACAGGCACCTGCCATTATGCCCAGCTAATTTTTGTACCTTTTGGTAGAGACAGGGTTTCACCGTGTTGGTCAGGCTGGTCTCACACTCCTGACCTCAGGTGATCCACCTGCTTCGGCCTCACAAAGTGCTGAGATTACAGACATAAGCCATTGCCCCTGGCCTGTGAAAAGCATTTGAATGTGATAAATGGTGCTTCCGTTTTTTTGGTTCCTAAGAAAAAAATTTCCTGTGGGTTCAATATTTCCCCTCAGGCCCTGAACTAGGCCCAGCCGCTCCTCACAGAGGTGTGGGTCCAGGTTCTGTCATTATCCCTGTCCAATCAATACATGTGGCTGCATTCCATGTCAGTAGGACATGAAACTGCTTCTTGGAGCCAGCTGTGCCCCATGAAGATGTGGGTCTGGGTGAAGTTCGGGATGGGTGCTGAACTTTTTGCTCTGGCTGGGAGAATGTAGTGGCTCAGGGAAGGACCCAAGAGGAACCAGCCTCTCTCTCCTCCCAAGGTGCAGATGGGGAAAGGAACCGGGAGTGAAGTGAAAAGTCTAAGGAGGGGTAAATAGCGGGTGTTGAGTGTCGGGGTGCGCTTGCCTTTCGGCTTCTCTCTCTCTAATCTCTACACATTTCCACAGCCACCCCAGAGCCAGCGATCGGATCTGGCCAAGGTTGTCTGCAGAAACCCCTAACATAGAGACTCTCCCTCTCCAAGCCGCGGCTCTCGCCAGACTGGAGAAGGTCCTCGAGAGAGAGTGTCCTCAGGGCCGGATTGGACCCTGCTTCGTGGGAGGCGGGACTCAGGGCTTAGCTGGCGGAGGAGTATTTAAGACGGGGCGGAGTTGGAGGTGGCCAAGGGCAAAATGAGCGGGATTCAGGGCACCAGGACCTACCCAGGCGCGGGGGACACCTCTGACCTTAAGTACCCCTTGGGAACCAGGCTCAGGGAAGCTCTCACCGAGGCTCGGTTCCATCAGCTCTTCGGGGGCGAAGAGCAGGAACCGGAGCTACCTGCAGAGCGCCGCTTTCCCCGGCTCTTCGGACTGTGGAGGCTGCGGGCTCGCGCTTGTTCCGGGACGGGGGCGTGGCGCCTGCTACAGGCTCGGCTGCCCCCGCTGCACTGGCTGCCCCATTACCGCTGGCGGGCCTGGCTGCTCGGAGATGCGGTGGCCGGAGTGACCGTGGGCATTGTGCACGTGCCCCAGGGTGAGAGGCCTTAACCGCAGTCTGTCTGGAGCACAAGCTCTAGAGGGCTTCCGGGAGGAGGCTTAGGGAGCTGGGAATCCAGGAGCAGATGGTGGGTTCCTGCCGCTGCGGGTAGGAGAGAGGGATATGAGGCCAAGTTTGGGGTAAGGACTGTGGAGCTCCATCAGATCCCCACCCCCACCTCCCCTCATCTGCACAATCCTGCAAGAAGCCTTGGACAGGTTCTGGCTCAGAGAACTGGAGAGAGGCACAACGTCTGGCCCCCAGGACTTGGCCACAGCGTTCCTGACCTCGTCTGCCCCATGATCGCCCACTGAGGCCCATTAGCCCCTCAGTTCCCTCATGAGGCATGATTTAGCATCCTTGATGCCAGCCCCTAAGAGTCTGGGAAGGGCGTTTAAGTCCTGGAGGTTGGACAAGGCCCCCTCCCCACAGCACACCTTTCCATCCACTTCTATCCCAGGCATGGCCTTTGCTCTCCTGGCCTCCGTGCCCCCGGTGTTTGGACTCTACACTTCTTTCTTCCCTGTCCTCATCTACAGCTTGCTGGGTACTGGGAGACACCTGTCCACAGGTGAGTGACCAGGAACTTCCAATGACTCTTCTTCCCTGTGGGATGAAAATGGACAGGGGCTGTTACTTCCCTTCTTCCTCATTTCCCTGTTCACCTCTCCCATCTTCACCTCCCTCCTTGCCCAGTCCTGCTAGGAAACTGACCTAGGCAAAGCTTGCTAGAGTGGGTGCAAAGAGGTGGGAGTTTACCTGAACTTTTTTCCCCTATGAAATTTGGTTAAAATGAACATCTCAGGGATTTGAAAGGGGAAGAATAGGTGCATGGTCCCCAAAAGGGGCGCGCAGTAGGCAGAGAATCTGCAGGAGGGAGTAGTTTTTGCCGGCTGGTGCAGCTCTTCGCGCCAGTCTTGACCGGGCAGCAGCCTTCTTGGAGAGCGGAGTCTGGCAGCAGCATCTCGGCCCCAGGGCGTGGAGCCTGAGCTGTTGCCCTGCCCAGGACTGCACAGCTGATGATGTCTGTATTTGTCCCCCGGCTGCAGGAACTTTCGCCATACTCAGCCTCATGACAGGCTCGGCCGTTGAGCGGCTGGTGCCAGAACCCCTTGTGGGGAACCTGAGCGGAACCGAGAAGGAGCAGTTGGACGCTCAGCGGGTTGGGGTAGCCGCAGCCGTGGCCTTCGGGAGCGGGGCGCTGATGGTGAGGGAGGACCCGGGGAGGATCCCGGGGGATCCCTGCTGGGGGGCCCGGGAAATTGGGCAGGGGGAGAGGGAGGGACCAGCCTTCAGCTTGGGTTCGGGAGGGCGGAGGTGCGCGGGGTTGGTTTGCTCCTCCTCAAGTTGGTGACTGCACGTCTTCTCCCCCGCAGCTGGGGATGTTCGTGCTGCAACTTGGCGTCCTGTCCACCTTTTTGTCCGAGCCTGTTGTCAAGGCTCTGACCAGCGGGGTCGCGCTGCACGTGCTTGTGTCCCAGCTGCCGAGCCTCTTGGGGTTGTCCCTCCCGCGCCAGATCGGCTGCTTCTCTCTCTTCAAGGTGGGGGTGGGAGAAGAAAGGAGAAGGGGCTTCTAGAGGTCCCGGGAATAGGGAAATTCGAAAAGGGAGGAAGGACGGAGGGTGGAGGGGTAGTGTGTGACAAGGGCGCAGGAAAGGAAATTGGAGCCACGTGGCTGACCGAGGGCGCTGCGGAGGTAGAAGCCCTGGTGGCACTGGAGAGAGAGGGCCTCGCTCTGGGGGGCCCGCGCCGGGGCGCATGAACCCTGGCAAGGGGCCCTCTGCTCACAGCCCCTGCCCGCAGACGCTGGCCGCCGTGCTGACTGCGCTGCCCCGGAGCAGTCCGGCCGAATTGACCATCTCGGCGCTCAGCCTGGCGCTGCTCGTGCCGGTCAAGGAATTGAACGTGAGATTCCGAGACCGGTTACCTACGCCGATCCCGGGGGAAGTCGTCATGGTGAGGACGGCCGTGCGCGCCGGTCCCCTGCCCGCACAGACCCTGCTGTCCTGTGGGAAGTGGCCGCTGCCGCCCCCTGGTGGAGTGCAGAGAGGCCACGGAACAGGGCCAGCTCACACTCACTTTCCCTGGCCTCCTGCAGGAGGATGCTTTGACCTTCCACAGTCCCCCTCGACACTGTCCCACGTCTCTCACGGAGCACCCCCTACACCTCTTGGAGTTCCTTCTACCATCCTACAGCGCTCCCTTGAGGTCTTGCTGGTCACAGCACCTTCTCTGACACCTGTCCTCACCAGGGTCCTTCCCTGTAATTCACAGTGCATCTTCCTCTCCACCCTCCACTGACATTTCTCTCTCTACCCCACTAAATAAACGTTCCGCGTCTCCACAGATGTCAGTATATCACTAGATATCGTCCAGCTTCCCTCTTTGGAAGGCTCAGTGGCATCTCTTCATATCCACCATCTTTGGTGGTTCCAGCGCTCTGTGGCCTCAGGCATATGTCATCCCTCTTTCCCAGCTCCACACTCCAAATCAGTTGTCAGGCCCCCATCCCAAACACATCCCTGCTCCCCCAGGTGCTGGGCTCCTGCAACCAGCTAGACCTGCATTATGGTCCTCTCTCATGGTCAGCCCCTTCTAGCTTCTGCCAGGAACCCCATCTCTTCCCATGCCTTCATTTTGCTCTCTTTCTCAGGTGCTTCTGGCCTCCGTGCTCTGCTTCACCTCTTCTCTAGACACAAGATACCATGTCCAGATAGTGGGGCTGTTGCCTGGAGGGTAAGACAGAATGAAAAGACGCCGGCTTTCTCTTCTCCCACCTCTCCCACCTAACGCTTCTTCTTATCTCCACCCCCCATTTTCTTTGCGTTCCTTATCTCACTGAAGCACCCAACTCCTCCTCACCATGGATCCCTCCCTCTCCAGATTTCCCCAACCCCTCCTCCCCAACCTGGCTGAGCTGCCCAGGATTCTGGCTGACTCGCTGCCCATCGCACTGGTTACTTTTGCGGTGTCTGCCTCCCTGGCCTCCATCTATGCAGACAAGTATAGCTACACTATTGACTCCAACCAGGTGGGACTCTGACTGTGGACCCCAACCCTCTCATTTGACTTCCCACCATGCCTTTGTCTCTCCCACTTCATCTCACTGCATCCCTCCAGGAGCTCCTGGCACATGGTGCCTCCAACCTCATCTCCTCCCTCTTCTCTTGCTTTCCCAACTCGGCTACGCTGGCCACCACCAGTCTACTGGTGGATGCTGGTGGGAAAACACAGGTAAGAGGGCATCCTTGGATGAGGAGAAAGGATGGGCCATCCAGGCAAAGTGGTGGTGCTGGAGAAACAGGTGGACGATGGTTAGATACCCAGGTGGCACCTATATAGAGAAGACTGGGGATCTGTGAGAAAGGGTGAGCAAGGGGATGGAATTATAGGAGAGATGGAAGATAACAATGTTCCAGTAAGACCTTTGTAGGCTCTAAGCATTGAAAAAGTTTATGGTGCCCCAGATATGGTTCAAAATAAAAACACAAAACTATAAAATAAACTTGAGATAAAATTATTTTTTTCACACAATGACATTGTCTTTTTAAAAGGAATATCACATATCAAAGTCTCCCCCTAATATTTTTGGTTTCCCTTACTTTGCTGGTGCCCTAAGCACGTGGTGAGCCTGCCTATAGGGTAACCCAACAGTGGCTTTTAAGGTGGAGGTGGGCTGCAAAACTGGGGAACTTGAACAACAGACATCTACAGGGAGACTGGTGAATAATGGGCATTTAATTAATTGGGGGGAGGGGAGGGTTAGATGTGAACGGCAGAATATTAAGAAGGGGGATGTGTGGAAGGAGATTTGGGAGAAGGGAGACTTCCGAGGAAGATAAGGCAGAGTGGGCAGGGAGACCAGCTCTCATGTGGGGGTGGGAGACTCCCTTCCTTTTTTTGCACCCATCCCTCCTTCCCTCTAGCTGGCAGGCCTCTTCTCCTGCATAGTGGTCCTGTCGGTGCTGCTGTGGCTGGGGCCCTTCTTTTACTATCTGCCCAAGGTAAGGAGCAGAGGAGGCATGAGCATGGCTGGGAGGGGTGGCTGTATTCCAGGACATCGAGGTAGTCAGCCCACCTCCTCTGCCTCAAGGCTGTCCTGGCTTGCATCAACATCTCCAGCATGCGGCAGATGTTCTTCCAGATGCAGGAACTTCCACAACTATGGCACATCAGTCGTGTGGACTTTGTGAGAAATGCCATTACCCCCAGATGGCCCCCTCCCATCTTCTTAGCATCCCCAGCCTCTGCCCTGAACCAAAGCTAACTGTCCTGGTCCTAAGTTCTGCAACCCACCCACTCCCCCAACAAATGTAACTCCTAATACGCTTTACTCACAGGCAAGGGAAAGGATGGGGTTTGAACCCCTTGGACCTGAATATTTGTAACTTCCCAACTGGTGCAGGTCATTACATTTGGTGTGTGTCCCATTGAATCAACCTGTTCTTTCCCTCTGTCATGCTTTCCGCTTCTTCCTGGGTCATCTCTCCCCATCACTTGCCTTGGTAATCACTGCCCTGGATCTCTTTCCCCAGCAGTGATGGCCTGCCTTTTCTTTTGGGCAATCCACCCTTATCCCTGTCCTGCAGGCTGTGTGGATGGTCACCTGGGTGGCCGTAGTGACCCTGAATGTGGATTTGGGCCTGGCTGTGGGTGTTGTCTTCTCCATGATGACTGTGGTCTGCCGCACCCAGAGGTGGGCATAGAGATGAGTGGAGTTGAGGTCAGGGCAGGGGAGAGAATGAGGTGCTTGGGGTGACTCTCCAGCCAGGCCAGGCTAAGCTGGAAATCTGGCCCCACCTTCTTCCCTAGGGTGCAGTGCCTGGCACTTGGACAGGCTGAGGGAACAGAGCTCTACAGGCCACTCAGAGGAAGCCACAAGGTGGGTGGACTGCAGCCAAAGAAGGAAAGGAAGATTAGCCCCAGATGTTTCTCTGACCCTCTGACCTCTTAGCTCCTCCAGGTCCCAGGGCTCTGCATCCTGAGCTATCCAACACCACTGTACTTTGGGACCCGTGGGCAGTTTCGCCGCAACCTGGAGTGGCACCTGGGGCTTGGAGAAGGAGAAAAGGTGAGGGAGCTTGGTTTAGGAGGGATGTGGATCCTCGGGGAGTGGGAGGCAGGTGGGCGTTCTGAGGGGGATCCTTGTGCTCAAGGGGTGCATATTCATGCTGTGTCTCGGTTGTGGTGACTGCCCTTCTTTACTCATAGGAGACTTCAAAGCCAGATGGCCCAACTGTTGCAGGTAAGATGGGGTGACAAGAAGGAAGATTTGGGCATGTTGCATGGTGGCACTTGGGTACTCCTGTCTTCTCCCATTCTAGTTGCTGAGCCTGTCAGGGTGGTGGTCCTAGACTTCAGTGGTGTCACCTTTGCAGATGCTGCTGGGGCCAGAGAAGTGGTGCAGGTGAGGGAGAGGGCAGGTTGAGGAGAAACCCCTTAGCATGTCACTCATACCCTCTGATCTTAACCCCTTTGCCCCATCCCTGCAGCTGGCCAGCCGATGTCGAGATGCTAGGATCCACCTCCTCCTGGCTCAGTGTAATGGTGAGATGTGTGAAGAGCGGGACCCAGTGTCTGGGCAATGACTGGACACCTGCGGGAGGGAAAAGGACCCGGTGTGGACTGAGGGTCTCAGAGCCTGACACCCTCCCCACATAGCCTCGGTGCTGGGGACACTGACTCGGGCAGGACTCCTGGACAGGGTGACCCCAGATCAGCTGTTTGTGAGTGTGCAGGATGCAGCTGCTTATGCCCTGGGGAGCCTGGTAAGGGGCAGTAGCACCAGGAGCGAGAGCCGGGAGGCACTGGGCTGCGGCAAGTGAGGCAGGGGTAAGTGGCTGGAGACTCAGGGAGAGGGGTTTGGGAAAGGGTCTGCGGAGGAAGATCAAGAAGAAAAGGGTGGGGATGGAATGAATAGTGGATTGAAGACCAACTCAGGGAGCCCAGGCTGAGCTATGGGTGAGGAACTGAAGAACTCAGATCCCTAAGCAGGTGGGGTACCCCTGAGAGGACTGCCACATTTCATCAAGGGAGAGGGTGCCTAATCTATTCCTGACATGTCTCCTCTCGTCTCCAGGAGCTCACTGACCCAAAGATTTGCACAGTGTGGGTCTGACCTCATCATGTGGAGTGCAGAGGGCCCCGATGACATGTGTGTGATGAGGACCATGACCTTGAGCTCCCTTACCTAACGTAACTAATAAAATGAAGCTGAGAGCTTTGGAATCCATGAAGCGAGTCTAGGTGTTTGCACAGGGACTCTGGTGCTCCGTCTTTTGTGCCCACAGCATTGCAGAGACACAACTAAGAATGGCTTTCACCATGTGTTCACCGGCCCTCACCCCCAGCCCCAGTGCCGCAAGTTATCTCTGTAGGGGTGGGGCTGGAGCAGGTACACAGAGTACTGGATCTGAAGATGCGGGTGAGGGGTACAGTCTTGGGATTATGTGTTGGGGAACTTCCCCACCCCCTCAGTCCCAAGAAGATGAGAGGACAGTGTTTCCACCTTAGGTTCTTAGAGTCCCCCTGGGCTCTTTGGCACTTGGAAAGTGATCCCCCCATTTCCTGCCCCATGAGAATGGGGAGGGGGAGGACTTGGCACTGGCTGTGGGAGAGGTTATGGCTCCACTAGGCCTCTGGGCACTCGAAAAAGGAGGGGTGTCACCAGGACAACCCCTATTGGGCATAAGGTTCTGAAAAGGAAGAGTGAGGAACTAGAGGCTCAGGGACTGCCAGTAGAGTGCTCACAGGGTGGGTGGGGTTTGTTGGAAATTCCTGGCAGGGACAAGGAGGCAGGCCCAGCCTGAGAGTCAGAAATCCCCTGTGGGCCATCACTGGGAGGTCATGCACTGCAGCCGGTGTTTGAAGAAGAGCAGCCGGTGTTTGGCCATCTGGCTCTCATCCAGTGATCCTGGATAACGGTACCGGGCGTAAGTCTCTGCCCCGGCATCCCTTGATGTCCAAGGCAGCTTCAATTTGGATGCATGATCCACCACGACGTCGGAGCAGGAGCCAACCCGAAGGGAACCAAGCCCATCCAAGAAGAATTCTGGGGGTGGAGGGGAGTACACAGTGAGGGATCCCAAGGGTGCAGAACGCCGACCGGTAAGGGAGAACTCTCAAATTTAGGGTGTGGAAAGTTTGTGTGCAAAGGCTTGTTTCTAAGGACCTTGAGCAAGTAAATCAACTCCCTGGGTCTCAGTTTTACTCTTGTGTAAATGGAGTCAATATACTTGTGCTTTGAAAATGGAAAAACCTACCCCCACTCCCAGAGGTTAAATAAACGCCAGATGGGTTGCACCGACTATGGTCTGAACTAGGGGAAGCGCTGGGAGTAGAGTAGGGGTGGCGGGAACAGTGACGGGGAAGCTTACGCGGGCGGGGAGGAGGGGCCCAGCGGTTGTGCTGGGAATAGAGATTTAAAGGGTATGCGGGGCTGGGAGAGGGTGGGAGCTCTGTCTGTCGTCCAGGTGCAGGTCTTGGTAAATCATTGCAGAACTGTTCTAGGGTTCCCGGTGGCGGCTGGGCGCGGGTGCAGCCTAGGAGAGGCGGGTGCGCCAGCTCCCTGTGGGGTTCCTGCCAGGGTCGACCGGGAGGGGGCGCGACTCACCCAGATGAGCCACGCGGCTGAGGCGGGGGTCGAAGCCGACCTCGCGCACCTTGTCAGTCCGCGCCAGGAAGAAGTTAACCACGCCGTCGGTGACCACGCAGCCTGGGAAGCCGACGAGCTCGTGGTGGAAGCCGCGCCTTTGCCGAAGGCAGTTCCCGAGGCCTGGGGCGCCGGGCTCCACGCTCAGCAGCTGCCGGTAAGTGGTGGCGAAGCCGGAGATCTCGCGCACCGCGCCCCCCACCTGCAGGGAGAGGGAGGCTGGCTCCAGGCAGCCGGGGATCGGGCACCCGAAGGGGGCAAGGTCTGCGCTCCGGTGCCTTCGGGGGTACCCCTGCCCCATCCTCTTCCGCTTCACCCTTGCAAGACCCAGACAGTCCCCAGGCCCCACTTCGTGGTCCTCTCTCTGTCCCAGGGCTCGCCGTTCCTGGCCGCAGCGTCCCCACTGTGGCCTTAGCCTGTTCAAGGCCCTTCTCCACCCCCACAT
Organism: Mandrillus leucophaeus; assembly: GCF_000951045.1. Classification (NCBI taxonomy): domain Eukaryota; kingdom Metazoa; phylum Chordata; class Mammalia; order Primates; family Cercopithecidae; genus Mandrillus; species Mandrillus leucophaeus. Next base: position 1,360,480 of record NW_012103499.1, read on the forward strand.
CCTACGGCCCCTGCCCTACCAGGTCCAGGGGCGTCCGCTCCAGCACGTCCACAAGCCTCTCCAGCCGCGTCCGCGCGGTGAAGACGAAGTCGTCGTCTACCCACAGCACGTACTTGGTGGTTACTTGGGACACGGCCAAGTTCCGGCCTGCGAACCAGCCCTGGCGGAAAGGTGTGTGTGGTTGGGGAGGCTGCAGAAATAGGACATGGCCCTCTGCCACCTTTCTTTCTCTCCCCTGACCCTTCTCAGCTTGTATTCTTCTCCAGACTTTTGAGTGCTTTCGAATGGCCAGAAGCTAGGTAAAAAAAAAATGCAGATCCCCCACAGAGGTTCCAAGTCAGTGGTCTCGGAATGCGTTTAATTTCCGTGTGCATTTATTTATTCATTCATCAGCTATTTTATTGAATGCCATTATGCACTAAGCACCATTCTAAGAATGCAGAGAGAATTTCCTGCTCCCACGAAGCTTACATTCCAGGAAGCCTCATGCTTAACAGGCACCCCATGATTCTGAGACAGGTGGTCCTCGAATCACTACCCTGGAGGCTGCAGATTGAGGGCGCACCCACTGCGGGAGTCCTCTGGCCTGCCGTTCAGCCTGCTAGCTGCACACCTTGCCGAAGGGCATGAGATAGTGTTCCACGTAGGGGCCACTAACGCGCTCTGGCTTGTCACTGTCGTCGGCGATGATCACGGTAACCGTTGGGTAGAAGCGGCGGATACTGGTGATGAGAGCCCGTAGCCGATCATAACGGAGGAAGGTCTTGGTGGCAATCGTGACTAGAGCGCTGATGTTGTACTGGGCTGAGATTGAGGGCACAGGGTTGGGTGCAGACAAGGCGAGTTGGGAGAGGGGAACAGGTAGATATCCCCTCCCAGGACTGCCCTCTCTCTACTCGCTCCCCACCAATGCTGGATCTAGTATGTCCCTGCCCCTACCAGCCTCACCTCCCTGGGGTAGAGACCCAGGTGGGTACAGCCGAGGGTTGGGTGGGTGTCTTATGCGGATGGTGAAAGCAGCCTCATGTCCCTCGGTGGAGAACCGGACTGGGAAGAAAGGACATGGCGTTTGACCCTGAAGGGTGGGGCAACATTCTGTTTTCAGCCAATCAATATTTAAGTGCCTACTCTGTGTCCCACCTTTCTAGGCCTTGGTGGAAAAAAACACAAGGTTCATACCTTCATGGAACTTACATTCTAATGGGTAGGAGAAAAACAATAAAGAAAATTTTAAGTAAAAGCTAACCTTTATTGAGCACTTACTATGTGCCAGACCTGTTAAAAAATTACCTTAAATATATGAACTCATTTTATCCTCATGATAGCCCTATTAAGTAGATTCCTACAACAGAAAAAGAAGCTGAGACACAGAAAAGTAACTTGCCACATTTACACAACTATTAAGCAACAAAACTGATAGCAACCTAGTCAGTCTGGTGCCAGACTAAGTAAATTAAAAAATTCAGATACTGGTAAGTATTGAATGGAAAATAAGACAAATAAGTAATGTAATAGTGAAGAGGAGACATTTGAGCTGAGATCTAAATGACAAGAAGGAGCCAGTCTGCAAAAATCTGGGGAAGAGCATTCCGGGCTGAGAAAACCGCAAGTGCAAAGGCCCTAAGGTCGAAGCAAACTTAGTGCAACAAACCAGCTTTGGGGAGAAGCAGAAGGGCTCTTAGGCCCCTTTTGCTGGAAGAGAAATGGGAACTCAGGAAAGCAAAGGGCTTTGTCCTCCAGTAAGGGGTGGGTTGGAAATATAGTCTTCTAACTCCTTAGACACGTCTCTTCCTGGGGCCCCCATGGCTGGCCTAAAGGGGAGACACACCCAAAGCTCGGGTTTCCCTCTGGCCTGCTCCAGCCCCAGATGAACAAAGGCCCCTTTTCTCCCTCTCTGGCCCTGCTGGTCCAGTTGAAGCACTCATTGTGTGGCAGGACAGCTCTGGCCATAGACCAGATGCCTCCCATGCCCTCTGCCATTTGCCCACTCCAGCCTTTCTGGTTCTTCTGTTTGCCCAGCCTGCCCCTCTCCCCACCCAGGCCTCGCACCTGTGTCTGCTGTGTTGGTCTGGTAGCTTCGGCTGCTGTAAGTGACCAGTTGTAGTTGCCTGTTGAGTTGGTCCAGCCCTGGGCTGACAAGGGTGAGATCTGCCTGCCCCTCTCCAATGAGAGTCACTCCAGTCACTTCCCCTGCCACGTCCCAGGTGCCTAGGGAGGCAGTCAGGTTTACCTAGGAGGGGATTGGAGAGTGCAGGGTTAGGCCTCAGACCCACTTCTTGCCTCCCTGATTCGTCCATCCTTCCCTTAGTAGCCCTGCCTCCTTCTCAGCATTCTTGATGCCTACTTGGCCTCCTTGCCTTCCTGTTTTCTCTCACCTGGTATACCTCCTGACCAGAAGCTGCCTGAAGGCTCAGCCCTAGGAGAAAGGAAGCGGGGATCAGAATCACATAGGCAGCCCTGAATTCTTTCTCATTTTCTCTCCCTGTTGTCACCCCACACAATAGAGAACTTTCCACCCATTCTTCTTATTGAGGCCTCAGCAGGGCACACTGTAACATAGCCTACAGTGACTGATTTTTGAGCCCTTCCCATCAAAGCTTGCCCTATGGCCTGCCCTGCCCACCACCTAACCAATGGTTAGTCAGAAAAGAATAGATTCTTTCCCCCAAAACTCCCCAGTTACAGTCTTCTGAAATTCCTAGAGTCCCTTCCGTCCTCACCTCCCACCTCCTAAGCCCCCTTTTGAGCTTAAGTCCCTCTTTCATCAGAGGTTCCCACCTCCCATTCCAATCATCTCCCATTCTTCCCCACCCCGCCTCGGGCTCTGCCACCCCCACTGTGGCCGAGGTCATCCTCTGGGACCCTCCTCCCTACCTGGCACCAAGATGCTCCTGAGGGGCTGAACTTCCACACCTTGTAGGGGGTACTGGAGCGGGGAGTTGGCAGGGGCTATGAGCAGTTGGTCAGCTGGGGACTGGCTCCTGGCAGTGGAGGAAGGAGAGGACAGAGCAGAGTCAGGGGGAGAGGGTCTCTCCCTCCCGGCACAATCACTGCTCTCCCCCTGTGGAGTCATGCCCTTCTTTCAAGCTGGTACCTTGACAGAAAGGCCTGGAACTCCTGCTCTCTTGTGGCAGAGGCAGCGCTCAGCTCTGCAGGGTCAAAGGCCTTGGTGAGGTCAATGGCTCGGACTTGTTTCTGGAAGGGGAGGGGGAGGCCCCCCCCACTGGACTCACAACTGCAGTTGTTCCAAGCCAGCAGCCTGAAGGGAGTAGTAAGGGTCATCAGACTCAGCTACACAGCTCCATTCATCCCATAAACACTGACACAGCACCCCACACCTTGGCCCTGAAATTCTGTCCATCTAGGATCCATCCCCTTAGACGTTGCCCTTCAAATAGTACTCGGGAGGGGGACCAAGGATCGGACGACCTAGCCCCTAAATCTGGATTTTAGAGTTGTAGGACAGGGCCAATTACTAGGATTTCAGGAGCTGCCTACCCACCAACCAGCAGCCCACCTAGAGTCTCTTCTCATACCTGAATCAGGACCTCAGGGAGTCTTTCAGGGCCCTCCCTTAACTGCACAACCTCCCACGCCCATCCCCATCCTCATCCCCATGGCAAGGTTCAGGGAGAACAGATTTTCCCCAGCCCAAGCCTCAGCAGCCTCCCACTTCCACCTCCCACTTCACTCCACACAACCCGTTAGGAGAACGCAGGCATCTGAGCCCAGCAGTGGAGGAAACAAAAGCCCCCAGACCACCCCCAGCGAGCGCCGCGCTACGCCGCCGCGGTCGGCACTCACCTCACTACTTGCTCCTTGATCCTGACCGGGATGTGTGCGTAGCGGGGCTCAGGAGCAAGATCTGGCAGCTCGGGCCTGCGGGGGCTCTGCGGGGGCGCCCACGGC
>NW_012103499.1:1365588-1375431 GCF_000951045.1 Mandrillus leucophaeus
AAGCCGGGGATCCCTGGCTCCGTGTCCCACTGGCAGCGCGGGGAGGGCTCTGGCCGCCTCCCGGCTCTTCGCACCGCAGCGCCGCGCGGTTCGGCTCCGGGCTGATTGCGGCTGCTTCGGCTTCGCGCGGAGAATGCGAGCGCCCCGGCGCCTTCTAGTGGGCGCGGAGGAAACTGCGGGGGCGAGGAGCAGACGCGGGAAGGTCCTCGCTCACAACCCCCAGCCCTTAGCCTCCAAACCCTGGCATCTCAACCGCCTGCTCCCAAGACCAGCCATTCCGTTGCCTGCTCGTTCTGAGCTTGTAGGCGAGGATGGGCAAATAAGGGCTTTGGGAGGAGGTAGGGCGGGGGCGCGCTAAAACCCACGTCAAGTTTGAATGTTAGGGTGAAGATAAAAGAAACAACCCCTGGAAAATAAACGCTCTGCCTGGCTAACAAAGACTGATGCACAGCCTCCCTCTCCCCCTCCTCCCCCGCCCTGCCCCCCTTTATTTAACAGACACTCAAGAGATACACACTGGGTAATTCAAAGGCCTATTTCCCCGAACTGCCGCTTGGTGCAACCTTGCAGGAGGAAGGGAACCCCAGAGAGGCCAGATTGGCGGTAGTTCTGCCTGGAAGCCTTAGGTCATAGACAGCTTGATACTTCACACTGCTGAGAATCAGAGTTCTGTGGCTCCATGGTTCTAATAAAAGATGTATCAAGATTCAATAGGAAAAAAGGGCATAATAAGAAATATAGAACATTATGAAAATATGTGTGTGTGTGGTGGATTTTTGAATGAATGAATTTTATACAAATAAATGACTAAAATCAGCTGGGGGAAAAGTGGAATCTCTACCCTTCTTACACCAAAATTCCAAATCTATTAAATATTTTAATATTAAAGGTGAAATCATAAAAGTAGTGAAGAAATCATGAAAGTCAGCACAGTGGCTCATGCTTGTAATCCCAGCACTTTGGGAGGCTGAGGCGACAGGAGACCAGGAGTTCAAGACCAGCCTGGGCAACATGGTGAGACCCCTGTCTCTACAAAAAATTTAAAAATTAGCTCAGCAAGGTGGCTCACACCTGTAGTCCAACTACTCAGGAGGTGGAAGTGGGAAGCTTGCTTGAGCCCCGGAAGTTGAAGCTGCAGTGAGCTGAGATGGTGCCATGGCACTGTAGCCTGGGTGACAGAGCGAGACAGTGTCTCAAAAAAAGAAATTATGGAATTTTTGTTTTGTTTATGGTCTTGGAGTAGGGAAGAGATCTCTAAGCCAGATGTAAAGGGAAATATTAATAAATCTGACTATATGAAAAACATGAGTGAAGAAATTAACATAAACTAAATTTGAGAGAGAAATGACAAACTGTGAAAAAAATATTTGTAACATGTAAGACAGGTATACTTTATCTAGTTGTTGCTAGTTGGTGCCCCCAGCGGAGACGACCAGGAATGAATTATGAACCATTGAAAACATAGGAATCCATGACTCCACCCTGATAATACATAGATAATTAATTAATTAAATGAATGAATGAAGGAGAAGGGAGAATGCCAATTAATAAATGTGGAGGGAGCTGATGGAGTCAGAAAATAACTATTTTGCATCAGAGTAAAAGTTGGTTTGGGCAAGAATTATTGATGAATGCTAATTCTAGGGGGAAAGTTTGACAGAAGCAGGGTATGTACATAGATTAAAGTATCTCCCCATAGTTGGCTTATTCATTGCAAGAGGAAAAATTGTAACTGCACAGTGGGAAAACCAGACTGCACCTTGAGTTGGTGGCCAAAATTAACATCACCAATGAGGGACAGAAGACTATCATGTGCCTCCAGAAATGCTCCCTTGAGAAAGCATGACATCATTTACGTAGTGATCTGGCTGGGAATACATAACTTGATTTTAAATACAAAGAAACAGACTCCAAGTAAGGAATATTTTCTATGTATAAAAGAAACTTAGGCTGGGCACGGTGGCTCATGCCTGTAACCCTAGCATTCTGGGAGGCCGAGGTGGGTAGATCACTTGAGGTCAGGAGTTAGAGACCAGTCCGGCCAACATGGTGAAACTCTGTTTCTACCAAAAATACAAAAATTAGCCGGGCATAGTGGTGCGTGCCTGTAATCCCAGCTACTCTGGAGGCTGAGGCAGGAGAATGGCTTGAACCCTGGAACCCAGAGATGGACGTTGCAGTGAGCCAAGATTGCACCACTGCACTTCAGCCTGGGTGACAGAGTGAGACCCTGTCACAAGGAAAAAAAAAGTAAAAGAAACTTAATACAAAAATTAACTGGGCATAAGCCGGGCATGGTGGCTCACACCTGTAGTCCCAGCTACTTGGGAGGCTGAGGCATGAGCATCACTGGAACTTGGGAGGCAAAGGTTGCAGGGAGCCAAGATTTCGCCACTGCACTCCAGTCTGGGTGACAGACTGAGACTCTGTCTCAAAAAAAAAAAAAAAAGAAAGTGGCTAGTATTTTTTTAAATGTCAGTCTTGAAAGACAAAGAATGAAGAACTGCTCTGGATTAAAGGAGACTAAAGAGACATGACGACTCAATGCAATATGCAATCCTAGATTAAAAGTGATATAACAGACATTTTGGGGGACTGTTTAAAAAATTTGGGCCAGGTGAGGTGGTTCATCCCCGTAATCTCAGCACTTTGGGAGGCCAAAGTAGGAGGATTGCTTGAGACCAGGCCTTTGAGACCAGCCTGGGCAATATAATGAGATTTCATCTCTACAGAAATTTATTTTTATTTTTATTTTTTGTAGAAATGGAGTCTTGCTATACTGCCCAGGTTGGTCTCCAACTTCTAGCCTCAAGCAATCCTTCTGCCTGGGCCTCCTAAAGTTTTGGGATCACAGGTGTGAGCCACCTAGCTGGGCTACAAAAACATTAAAAAAAAAATTAGCCGGGTGTGGTGGCACGTGGCTGTAGTACCAGCTACTCATGAGGCTGAGGTGGGAGGATTGCTTGAGCCCAGGAGTTTGAGACTGCAGTGAGCTGTGATTGCACCACTGCACTCCAGTTTGGGTAACAGAGCAAGAACCTATCTTTTCTGTTTTCTAAAAAAACAAATTGGAATATGGAAAATTGATTAGATAAAAGTTGTTTTATCTTTGTTAAAAGATAAATGGCAAATATTAAATTTCCCAAAGCTGATAACTGTGGGTATACAATAAAATATCCCTGTTCTTAGAGTATATGACCTAAAGTGTTAAAGGGTAAAGTGGAAGGATGTCTGTAATCTACTCTCAAATTGTTCAGAAAAAATAAATAATAGGAATATGTATGTGACACATTTACATAATATATATGTGGTATATATAATGTATAATTTATATTTTATTGTTAATTTAATAATTATTAATTACATTATTTTATTATAAATTATATAAAATTATGTATAGAGAGAAAATGATAAAATGTGACCAAATGTGAAAAATTGGTGAAGCTGAATAAATGATATGTGGGAGTGCTCTGTATTCTTTAAATATCTAAGTTTGAAATTATTTCAAATTAAAAACTAAAAAGAAAAAAATCACTCCTTTATTTACTTTAGTTGAAAGCGAGTGTTGGCCGGGTGCGGTGGCTTACGCCTATGATCTCAGTGCTTTGAGAGGCAGAGGCGGGCGGATCATCTGAGCTCAGGAGTTCGAGACCAGCCTGGCCAACATGGTGAAGCCCAGTCTCTACTAAAAATACAAAAATTAGCTGGCCATGGTGGCGGGCGCGTGTAATCCCAGCTACTCCAGAGGCTGAGGCAGGAGAACGGCTTGAACCCAGGAGGTGGAGGTTGCAGTGAGCCGAGATCATGCCATTGCACTCCAGCCTGGGTGACAAGAGTGAGACTCCATCTTGAAAACAAACAAACAAGAAAGTGAGTGTCTATTTAATAATTTGGTGACATTACTGAGAAATTGTTTTAGCACATAACTGTCACACTTTCTAAAAATGACAACTAAAGTTTTTTCATAATGAAATATTAATAATAAAACTTTCTAATAGAACTTCATATTAGTTCCTATATCTCAGCATTTCATTCTATGATGGTAATATTTAGCCTCAGCTGAATACCGAAATACTGATTTTAATTCTCTCTCTTTTTCTCACGTTTTGTAGACATTAAGACTTTTTTTTTTTTTTTTTAGATTTGAGTCTCTGTTGTCCAGGCTGAGGGGCAGTGGTGTAATCTTGGCTCACTGAAGCCTCTGCCTCCTGGACTCAAGCCCGCCTCGGCCTCCAAGCAGTGGAACTACGGGTGCTCACCAACATGCCCAGCTGATTTCTTACTTAGTGTATTTAGTTGTCTTGTCTTTTTGTTTTCTCATCTTTGAGGATACTAAACATACTTACAGTGGGCTCTCTGGGTTCACCTAGTGCAGTTCTGCCACCTGCTGATCAAAAATATTTGGAAAAAAATAACAATATAACAATTAAAATAATACAAATTTTAAAGTATAACAACAATTTGCACAGCATTTACATTGTGTTAGGTATAAAGAAACTAGAGATGATTTAAAGTATAGGAGAGTATGTACACAGATTGTATGTAAAAAATATACCATATCATGTAAGGAACTTAAGTATTCTGGGATTTTGGTACCTACAAGAGTCTTGGAACCAATCCTCTGCAGACAATTGAGAAATGAGGGATGACTATATTTAAAATTTTTTTTCAAGTTGGCCTATTATTTCCATTTACTCTAGAATAAATTCTCTTGTTTATTAAGCTTTTTATCTTTCATGATGTTCATTTGCATGAAGAGCTTTGAAATTTTAGTTTGCTAGCTTGTTTTTTGTATGTGAATTTCTTGCACATGTGTGTATCCTTGTTAGGGTTCATTGTAGATGACAGAAACATTGTAGATGACAGGGGTTTATTTCTTGGCATTAAGGGGCTTACAATGTGATTTGGGGGCTTTTTTATTTTTTATGCCATGGGTGATAGTGCTTCCCTAGGCTTTTGGAAATATGTGGGGCCATTTTGGGTTGTCATAATAGCTGGGCCAGCTGCCAACAATTGGTGGGCAGGTGTCAACTGAGCTAAATGTCCTACGATGAACAGAACAACCCTGTGCAACAAAGACTTGCCCTTCCCTAGACACTGAAAGAAACTCAATGGAGAAGCACTGCTTTAGGCAGAACTTCTAGAAACCACTCCCTGCCTCCAGAATCACACAACTCTGTTGGTATCAGCAAAACTGGGGTCACAACTGCAGCAAGCTCTCTCTCTCTCTCTTTTTTTTTTAATATGGAGTCTCACTCTGTTGCCCAGGCTGGAGTGCAGTGGCGTGATCTCGGCTCACTGCAACCTTCTCTTCCTGGGTTCAAGTGATTCTCCTGCCTCAGCCTCCCAAGTAGCTGGGATTACAGGCGCCTGCCACCATGTCCGGTTAATTTTTGTATTTTTAGTAGAGACGGGGTTTCACCATGTTGGCCAGGCTGGTCTTGAACTCCTGACCTCAAATGATCCACCTGCTTTGGCCTCCCAAAGTGCTGGGACTACAGGCATGAGCCACCATGCCCGGTGCAGCAAGCTTTCAAAACCGGGAAGCTACTGCTAGCTGAGGAACCCCAATGCCTCTGCCACAATTTATATTAGAAAAGTAGACACCTTCCACTCAAGGTCCTCCGGTGTTTTCCCATATAAGCCTTATCCCAATTCAGATTTCTCAAGTGTGCACGTGATTGACACAAGGAACGCTAACTCAGAGGGAGCTCAGAAAATGCAGTTTTTTTGTACTCCAGCAGAGTCAGTTTCATTAGGAAAAGATTGTAATGGATGCTAAATATGCCAGTCCACTTTGGAGTTGTGGGTTTCCCTCTCTCCCCACTGCATTCCTTCATGTTGAGTGGTGTCAAGTCTGTCTCCACAGCCTAGAACTAGAATTTACATTTGACAGCCAAAGGAATTACATTAAAAAAAAAAAAAATACAGAGAGTATGTTGCTTGATCCTATCCCCAGCCAGCTGCAGGCAAAGTCCAATTCTGCATGGCAGCCTAGAGGGCTGGGGACAGGCTGGGCTGGTCGCATCCTCTTTGCTCTTCTCAATCACTCTAGGCAAGTGGCTCTAAATGGAGGGGGCCCAGATAGCAGTCATAATGTTATATAACCCCCTGTCATGCATCAGAACATCCAGTAAGTTCTCCAAAGGACCTGGGTTCTTGGCAGGTGCTGTTTTTTGTCCTGCGGCCCAGCAGACCTATGACTTAAGCCCCCAGCTGTTACCTTTCCCTTAACAATTCAAAGAGTTGCTTATTTTGTTTATTGAACTTGGCTTGTCTTTTTAATACGTATTTGGAATATATTACCTGTCATTTTAATTTGATCTGTTTGGAGTGAAGGAAGGATTTTCCCTTGAATTTACTCAATCATTTTGATGGAAGTGACCCTACAAATTGTCTACTTATAAACCTTTTTTTTTAAACAGGTAAGAAATTATACTATACCTGTGGAACCCCATACTGCTTTTTTACATGACTCATATATCTTGGAAGTCTCTTTATAAGAGCACATGAAAATATGTCTCATTTAAAATTTTGCATATTGGCCAGGTGCGGTGGCTCACGCCTGTATTCCCAGCACTTTGGGAGGCTAAGGCGGGCGGATCATGAGGTCAGGAGATCGAGACCATCCTGGTGAACATGGTGAAACCCCATCTCTACTAAAAATACAAAAAAATTAGCCGGGCATGGTGGTGGGCGCCTGTAGTCCCAGCTACTCGGGAGGCTGAGGCAGGAGAATGGCGTGAACCCAGGAGGTGGCAGAGCTTGCAGTGAGCAGAGATCGCGCCACTGCACTCCAGCCTGGGCGACAGAGCAAGACTCCGTCTCAAAAAAGAGAGAGAGAGAAAAAAAAAAGTTTGCATATTACTACATCAAATGAATATATTAATTAACACTTCCTTTTCATTACAAACAGTGCTGCAATAAACATACTTGGCGAACTGTTATAAATATGCCCGATATATTTAAACTGAATGCCAACTATTATGTCATTGTTCTTTAATTTAAATTTTTTGCTTAGATTACAGCAAAGACCTAGTTCAAAGATATAAATCAGAAAAGGCAACCAAGAAAACTGTGAGCCAGTTAATGCTTGCCATGCACACATTTATTCGCATTCAACAAGTTAATAAAAATCAGTGTATTGCTCAATTAGCTAGCGATGAGAACTAACAAAATATAGTTTTTGCACTAAAGCCCCATGCTACTTTAGTGCCAGGATTTGGTCAGCTTTTCTTGGCTGTTTTCATCAAAGTATTCTTTTGGTCGTGGATTTCGCTTACCCTAACCAGCACAAGGGAGTCATAAAGACCTCACAGCTATTCCAGAGAGATGCGGGGAGAGTAGTGTTCTTGTCCACCAGTGTTTGGTGGCAGGCTGGGATTTTTATGCTAGCTTGGGCTTTGGGTGTTTTAGATATGCCTTACATTCTATTGGTTCAATATTATATGATACTTCTGTGAAAGGAAAATAAATCTTGGGGCCCTCCAGATCACTAAGTTAAAGGACAAAGTTAAGCTGGGAACTGCATAGGGCAAACCTGCCTCCCATTCTATTCAAAGTCACCCCTCTGCTCACTGAGATAAATGCATTATCTGATTGCATCCTTTTGAGAGGCTGATCAGAAATTCAAAAGAATGCAACCATTTCCCTCTTATCTACCTATGACCTGGAAGCTCCCTCCCCACTTCGAGTTGTCCAGCCTTTCCAGACTGAACTAATGTTCATCTTACACATGTTGATTGATGTCTCATGTCTCCCTAAAATGTATGAAACCAAACTGCTCTGACCACCTTGGGGACATGTCATCAGGACTTCCTGAGGCTGTGCCACAGGCATGTGTCCTCAACCTTGGCAAAATAAACTTTCAAAATTAACTGAGACCTGTCTCAGATTTTCGGGGTTCACATTTTGGTAACCACAGGGCGATTCTGATTGTGGATGCCCCTGACCTTTGATAAATCTCCTATCAGTGCTTGAGACCAGCATCAGCTAACTTCATGGCTCAGACCAATAGGACAATTTGCTGAGGCCTGAGAGCACCCCCTCCAGAAAATCTCTGATCTCCCCAAATTTGGTTGAAATCTAAAGTTTATTTTGCTCTGCAACTCCTCTTATTTTTTGGAGTTTTACTGCTTCCAACAAGGAAGGCAAGATTTCCTGTTTCCATGACGATGGAAGGCAGGTAACTCCTTTACAGAGTTTCAGTTCGCTTCCAACAGGGAAGGTGAGTTTTTTTCCTGCTTCTAAAATGGTAGAGAGCAGTCTACAGCCTGAGACCCATCCCTAGGTTAGTAACTGAATTGGGGATTGTCGTGGCTAAAGTTAAAATTAACAACCAGCTGGTCTTAATTTCTCCTTACCATTAGAGTACTAAGTGATCAAATAAGTTTATATCTTTTTTGTTGGTGGTGTTGTTTGTTTGTTTCTGTTTTTGTTGTTGTTTCGGTCTTTTTTCCATTGGGTTTGGTCAGCTCTATCCGACTTGATCAAATACAAAGGAAGTTCCAAATTATGGGGAACAAGTCCTCTGAAATGTCTAAATTCCCTCACACACAAAAAAGGTGGTGTGGTGGGGGAGAAAAATGGCCAGCAAAAGAAAAAAAAAGGAGGGAAGATTTTTGATTCTGACTACTAAAGGGGCTTTATTTACATAACAAGGCCGCCTTTTGCTAGCCAGGCCAAACTGAAAGTAATGGCTGTTGCCCCACGCTGCAGTTCAATAGCTAAGGTTCTGCTTTCTTTTTTCCACCATGACAGCCTGGGGTTTTGTTTCTAAATCAAGCCCTTTCTGGTTTGATACTTGGTACTTCTGAAACAGCAGCAATTTGTCCTAGCTGAAACATGGTAATGACACAGGAGGTAGAAAGAAATTATTTAGGCAGATAGTGAGGACAAAAGAGTCCTCGGCAGAGCTTCCCCTCTAACAATAAGCAGTCCCTCAAAATCTTTTTTTTTTTTTTTTTTCCTAAAATAGAGAAGCCTGAAAAATCGAGCTGCAAACATAGATAAGCAAGCTGGAAGCTTGCACAGAGGAATGCTGGCAGCTGTGTCAATAGAAAAGGGCTCTCTGGGGACCAAGAATGTCTAACATGGAGGCTCCATCTTCCCTTTTTTGTTAGCATGTGTACAGTAAGAAAGAAATGGGTAACATGGCACAGCTCAGGCATAATATTTTACCATGCAGAACCCATCTGCATGATAAAATATTAGGAGGCTGGGCATGGTGGCTCACACCTGTAATCCCAGCACTTTGGGAGGCTGAAGTAGGAGGATCACTTGAGTACAGGAGTTTGAGACCAGCCTGGGCAACATGGCAAAACTTGTCTCCACTAAATATGCAAAAAATTAGCCAGGCATGATGGTGCATGCCTATAGTCCCAGCTACTCGACAGGCTGAGGAGGAAGGATCACCTGGAGTCCAGGAAGTTGAGGATGCAGTGAGCCAAGATTGCACCTGGTTTGCCACAGTGAGACCCAGTCTAAAATAAAATAAAAAGTAAAATAAAATAAAATAAAATAAAATAAAATAAAATATTAGGATGGAGGCTACCAGATTCGTGCCCTACGCAAATGGCATACCTGGTTGTAACCAGTTTTTTGCACCCTATGTAAATTAGACACTGCCTCCCCACCAACTCATCTATAAAACTCCCTGCATTTCACTGTGGATCCAGCAATCCACTTTTCCAGGACCCCTCTCTGTAGCAGAGAGCTATTCACTTTCTTTTGCCAATTAAACTTCCAATCTTTTTTTTTTTTGAGACGGAGTCCCCCTCTGTCGCCCAGGCTGGAGTGCAGTGGTGTGATCTTGGCTCACTGAAACCTCTGCCTCCTGGGTTC
>NW_012103499.1:1377209-1379272 GCF_000951045.1 Mandrillus leucophaeus
TCACTGCAAGCTCCGCCTCCCGGGTTCACGCCATTCTCCCGCCTCAGCCTCCCAAGTAGCTGGGACTACAGGCACCCGCTACCACGCCTGGCTAGTTTTTTGTATTTTTAGTAGAGACGGGGTTTCACCATGTTAGCCAGGATAGAATTTTTTATATTTTTAGTAGAGATGGAGTTTCACCACGTTGGTCAGGTTGGTCTTGAACTCCTGACCTCAGGTGATCCACCTGCCTCAGCCTCCCAAAGTGCTGGGATTACAGGCATGAGCCACCTTGCCCGGCTCTCTCTGTATCTTATGATGTAAATTTTGCTATTTAATTTTCACCTGGGTTATTTCCTTTAATGTGCAAATTTAAGTCTGTTTTGCTTACCAACTGCCTAGGGTTGTGAAGCAGGCTATCAAGAATCTGAAAGTCTAAGATGGGGGAAAAAAAGAGTTTTTTGAATCTATTAGATGTACCTTGATAGGCATGCCTAAGATGTCTATGTATTTATGTGTTGTGTACATAATGTTTCACTACTGAAAATATATAAAAGAGCTCTAATTAATTGACTTAAAGAAGAGTAAAAGCGCTTGAATTACATGCTTTATCAAGAAAAAAGAAAAGACTAGTCAAATGCTTTTTCAAGTTTACAGAACTTAAGTAAAATCTTTAATAAATAAACTAGCTTTAAGATTATTGGTAAAATAATATTAGAAATGTCTTAAGAATTGCCAGCATACATTTTTGTTTGCATTTCTTAATCAAGCAATTTCATACTTATCCCTGCCAAATACTATAAGTTGTCAAAATTTGTCATAGGACTTACAAAATTATAAACCCAGCACAAGACAGAATAAAACTTTGCTTTTATAGTCTTTAATAAATAAGGCATTGATATTGGTTTAATGAAAATAGCTACATCTTGAATTATTTAATAAAATTACCATAACTTCTAATCTTGTGGCTTTAGGCCGTCTAGTCCACAGCTAGTAATGAGGTTTGCTTTGGCAAAGAACTGCTATTTTCTTTGTTTCAAAGCTAAACTATAAGCTAAGTTCCTCCCAAAGTCCAGGAATGAACAGGGACAGTTTGGAGGTTAGAAGCAAGATGGAGTCAGTTAGGTCGAATCTTTTCACTGTCTCAGTTATAATTTTGCAGTGGTGGTTCCATAACTTTAAACAATGACTATTGCAGTTTTCATGAACAATATAGGTAAACAATTAGGCTGGGCATGGTGTCTCATACCTGTAATCCCAGCACGCTGGGAGGCCAAGACAGGTGAATCACTTGAGGTCAGGAATTTGAGACCACACTAGCCAACATGGCAAAACTCCACCTCTACTAAAAATACAAAAAAAATTAACCAGGTGTGGCGGCAAATGCCTGTAATCCCAGCTACTTAGGAGGTTGATGCAGAAGAATTGCTTGAACCCAGGAGGCGGAGGTTGCAGTGAGCCAATATCATGTCACTACACTCCAGCATGGGTGACAAAGCGAGACTCTGTCTCAAAAACAAACAAACAAACAGAAAACAATTAAAATAAAATAATTTGGTAATTGTAATGGGATACATACTTGTGGACAAACGTCATAATTTAGAAGCTAAATTATATTAAATTACATAATAGATATGTCATTATTTGGGTATTTTCCAATAAAAATATATTTGTAAGGAGATATTCTTTTTAAAAAAGGGTGTCCTTTTAAAAAATGTGAACAATTTTCATCTAATTCAAGGCTTATTTAAAGGTCATGTGTAAAACAAGGGAAAAGGAACCCAGAAATAAGAGAAATGTAAAATAAATGATAAAAATGAAGTGTTTTTTATTGGTAAGAAAGCTGAAAAAGAAATACTTTCATATGAGAAAGAATCTTATATGGTAAATTTGGTCCTAGAGTAAAATAACTGGTTGTTTAAGAAAGAAGTACGTGGCCGGACGCGGTGGCTCAAGCCTGTAATCCCAGCACTTTGGGAGGCCAAGACAGGCGGATCACGAGGTCAGGAGATCGAGACCATCCTGGCTAACATGGTGAAACCCCGTCTCTACTAAAAATACAAAAAACTAGCGGGGCGAGGTGG
>NW_012103499.1:1379812-1388962 GCF_000951045.1 Mandrillus leucophaeus
AAAAAATTAAGGTTATTACATCTGTGTGTCTCTCTGTTTCTGCTTTTAAAGTACTGGTGACACTGTGTTACAGGGCTTTGACTCCTAGGTCTAAAAAGGATGCCAAGTCCTGCTGAATTTTAAACACTGACAGCAATTAAAACCCCATCTTCAGTCCCAGTTGAAGATGCCAATCAAAATAAACTGCATTTCTGAGACACAGGGCCAAAATTAAAGTTATTCCACTCCTCAAGGCCTAGGGACTATCGTGGAAGAGGTAGACATGTGAGATTGTAAAGGCCAATTTTAAGAGATAAAATGAGTTCAGTTTCTCTATAAATTAATCATCAATGTCAAAGGCACACTAATGCAAGACCAGCATATAGGCCCCTGTGTCAGATTAACAAGATTTTCTCGAGGTGTTAACCAGCTCCTGAATAAAGATTATAAAAGGCTTATGGAAGTTAGATTTTATGGTAAAGATTAAAATTTTATAGATTGTTCATAAAAATTTGAAAAACAAATTTAATTGGCTTCATGCTGTTTTTATTAGGGCTTATTGTTTGGAAAATTAAATCTCCTCTCTCAAAGAATGAAGGTTTCACCTTTTTTTTTTAATCCTTGAGATATTACTTTGGTTAAATGAAATTACTTATTTTACAGTGATCTGTAATGGTACTTTGTGATATCAGGTGTTTTAAACTTTTGATATTGAACAAACTTTCCAAATCAAATTATAAATTATGGCCAGGCATGGTGGCTCACATCTGTAATCCCAGCACTTTGGGAGGCCAAGGTGGGTGGATCACCTGAGGTCAGGAGTTCGAGACTGGACTGGCCAACATGGCGAAACCTGGTCTCTACTAAAAAAATACAAAAATTAGCTGGGTGTGGTGGCGCATGCCTGTAGTCACAGCTACTCTGGAAGCTGTGGCAAGAGAATTGCTTGAACCTGCTAGGTGGAGGTTGCAGTGAGCCAAGATCATGCCACTGCACTCCAGCCTGGGCAACAGGGCAAGACTCCATATCACAAAAAAAGTAATTATAAATTATATATTTTCTCACCTAATTAATCCTTTAAGATATTAGGTTCCCTAAAGTCCAAAACTGACATATTTTGCTTATTTGGTGTAAAATTGTACAGGAAATATTGTCAGATATAAAATATTGTTTGGTTTTCCTTAGGCTGTATTTGTATAAATATGTTATTAGCATGTGTCCCTAAATTATGGGAAACTCCTATAATTCTGATAGCTTAATGTACATTATCAGCAATAATTATAATTGTTATGTTAAATTATTGTGTGCCACAGAGGTAACAAATTTCCTTGTCTTTGGCTATGATTGCCCTAAAACTTTTTGCCATCTATGAACAATTGTCTTTAGAAGGTGGTTTTATAATCAACTATAAAACTCTAACAGGTGCTTTTGAATGCAGGTTTCTGATAACTTTGATGATTGTGACATCAGAATAGAGGAATAACTTTCAGGACTCATGGAGAGCTGAAATATTTATGAATATCAAGCAGAAGAGAAATTAACTACATGGACTAAAATAATAGAAGCCTGAAGTGATCTTTTAAACTTTTTGCTAAAACATTGCTGATCTTTTGTTTCATTTTTCAGAGTCAAGAAAACTTTTAAGCTATTTACAGCTTTTAATGGTTGAGTAAAATACACTCCTGTGAACACAATTTGGAGCATATTCATTTCTTTCTACCTGATTTCTACAGAATTTAGAAACTATTTGTGAGTATTCTTAACTGATGACAATACAGTTATTTGCATAAGTGCAATAAGAATCTGTTTTCATTTGTAACACGTCACAGTTAAAGAAACTGGTTATTTTACCAAGGCTTTGACTGGAATTGTGTGCTTTCCTTTAAGGAATCAAACTTGATTTATGGAGCCAATAAAAGTCCCTTGGAAATACAGGCCTCACACCTTTGTCAACACAGTCCCTGTACAGGGTTCCCGACCTGTGGTAAGTAAAGAATGCCACTTTCTGACAGGCTCAGGAGCCCTAAGTTTGTCTTAAAACCTCAAGAGGAGAGGAATTCACCTAACTCATAGGTATTTGATGGTACAAATCTATGGCTGGGCTTGGCTTTAAAAACGTCTTATCTGAAATTCCTTCTATGGAACAAAGTTCCATCAAAGCCAATTTAAAAGGCTATGTAAAAAAATAATTGACTGCATTGTATACAAATAATCAGGCCAAGTATAATAAAGCAAACCAGTCCTGCCATGATTTGTCTTTAGTAAAAATGGGAAACCGGAGAGAGAAAAAAATATGTTTCAAAAACTACAGTAATCTGTTGTTAGATTCTAGTCTTACCTAATGTTTTTCAATTTTTATTATTTCCTACAATTTGGACAAATTTTTCTTGGCTATAAGCCTGCAAAATAATGTTTTCAATTTTTTTCCTTCTTTTTTCCCCATTTTTTATAATTTGGAGTCACCAAAAACTAAGCTGCATTTTCATAAAACCCTGTAAACTGAAGCTAGACAACTTAAACTTCAGAAGAAAATAATAGTAACTTATTTACATACATAAGGCACTTTCATATCTGCCTACTGATGTATGGACTTCAGAGTAATGTGGCCTATATTGATTTTCCAGGATTGTTTCTTTGTTTGTTGTTGTTTTCTTCCTTCCTCCCGCTATTTTCTCTTTATAGGACATGAGACTTCACACCCTGCTAAAAATGAACTTTCCTAATAGCTCAGGACCTACCTGTCTAGGAATAAACCATCCTAGCCATGAGAGATCAAACAAAACCTCAAACCAGAGACTCATTTTCTTTTAAAATGCTTTCTAGAAAAGATTTTTAAAAAGAAAAGGGGGGAAATGTAAAAGGAAAATAAATCTCAGGGGCCCCCAAAATCACTAAGCTAAAGGGAAAAGTCAACCTGGGAACTGCTTAGGGCTGTTAAAGCAAACTAAATATGACCTGAGAAGGTCTCCATACTTCTATATTGGAGTCCTTCTGCTTGAACTGTAACTTAGCTTAATAATCAGACAAAATTGAAAACCTTACTTAATAGTATGCACCTGTAACAATAGCTGAGTGTTGGCCAATCTCAGTGGCCATACTTCAACCACTCATAGACTGCTCAGTGCTCAAACTGTGTTAAATAAGGCAAATGCAGAGCTGTAACCAGTCTCACTGTTTCTATACCTCCCTTCCAATTCCTGTACGTCACTTTAACTTTTTGTCTATAAATTTGTTCTGACCATGAGGCACCCCTGGAGTCTCTGTGAATCTGCTGTGATACTGGGGGCTGCCTGATTTGTGAATCCTTCCTTGCTCAATTAAACTCCTTTAAATTTAATTTGACTGAAGTTTTTCTTTTATCAGATGGTGTCAGAAGCGGGATCTGAAGTGGAGCTTCTAGTGATCCCCAGGAGCACCAAGTGAACACGCAAGGTGACTGCAGGACCCACTTGTGTCCATTGATCTCTCAGAGTGGCTGGGGATCGTGAGTAAGCTTCCTCTTGGATTTCAGAGTTCCACAGATTTGTGTTTTGAGCTCTCCAAGTTTCTTTGAGCAAATATCTGATTCAAACTGGGTTTGGAGTCGCAACAGAAACTGGACTGGGTCCAGGAATGGATTTGATCCAGTAATGAACTGGCTTGGATCCAGTTAGAGGTGTCTTACATCTGAATGGGTCAGAAAGGAACTGGTAGTAAGCAGTAACATTTCAGGGATTATAAAATTTGGCTTTGGAAACTTCACAGGGATTTTTGTGTTCTACCCTTTTGTTTCATTTCTCTTGCATGCTTAGGTAGGAAAAATTATTGGCTAAGTTGATCAAGAGAACCTGAGAGTAAAGCCAATATTTTTGATAAAAATGTGATCCTTAATTTGTGGAAAACTGAGTTCCTTCTAGCTTATACTTTAGGCCTGGGAGGCAGCGAAGTCTTACAGAAACAGCAAAATCTTGCTAAAGATAACTTACAGTGGAACGTTCTGAATGAACAGCAATGTATTTTAAAATGAAGGCTCTTGGCCAGGAGTGGTGGCTCACGTCTGTATTCTTAGCACTTTAGGAGGCTGAGGTGGGCAGATCACCAGGTTAGGAGATCCAGACCATCCTGGCCAACATGGTGAAACCCTGTCTCTACTAAAAATACAAAAATTAGCTGGGCGTGGTGGCATGTGCCTATAATTCCAGCTACTTAGGAGCCTGAGGCAGCAGGATTGCTTGAACCAGGGAGTCGGAGGTTGCGGTGAGCCGAGATCGCAGCCAAGATCACGCCACTGCACTCCAGCTTGGCAACAGAGTGAGATTGTATTTAAAAAAAAAAAAAGGCTCTCAGTAAAGTCCCTTTTGGTTGAAAACAAATTTGGCACCACAGGATGTCAACTGCTATTCCCTTTGGAATAATCTGCCTTGCACTCTTTGCTGACAACTGTGAGTGACAGGATTAGGCATATAGAGGATCGTGGGACATGGGGAGCTTTTTTCTTCCCCAAAAGGGGAAAGTTGAGAGCTGACGGGACTGCTGGAAAAAAAATAAATCCCTTCATGACAGCAGCTGCAGCCACCTGAGCTTTTCAGTGTGGGTCTTTCTCTGGGCTCCCTGAGTATTTCGCCTTCCCCACCCTGCCACAGACAATGCTTTTTTTTTTTCTCTCTCTCTCTCTCTCTCAATCTCTCTCTCTTTCTCTCTCCTTTCCCTTTTTTATCTTTTCTGTTACTCAGGGCAAATATTTTGCCCAGAGAACACGTGTTGAAACTCATAGTCGGAGGTTGGATTAGAGATGAAGAGGCCCATGTGAGCAAATTTAAGCCTTGCCCGTTTGATATTGGGTGCTAAGCAGAGTGACCAATGTCTGTGTTTTATTACATGTATTTTACTCTGGTCAGAACCAAAAAAGATAATTTTCCTTTATGATGAAGCTTGGCCCCCAGTGTGATGATGTGCAAGCTGGGTCGCTGGGGCAAAGGAAAGGGAACCAAGAAGCCTGGCATGCTGGTAAAAGGGTAAGAATTTCTTTTTTCTTTTTTCTTTTTTTTTGAGTTGAAGTCTTGCTTTGTCACGAGGGCAGTGGCACGATCTCGGCTCACTGCAACCTCTGCCTCCCAGGTTCAAGTGATTCTCCTGCCTCAGCCCCCTGAGTAGCTGGGAGTAGTACAGGCATGTGCCACCACACCCGGCTAATTTTTGTATGTGTGGTAGAGACGGGGTTTCACTATGTTGGCCAGGCTGGTCTTGAACTCCTGACCTCATGATCTGCCCACCTCAACCTCCCAAAGTGCTGAGATTACAGGCATGAGCCACTGTATCCGCCCAAGGGTAAGAATTTCTTACCAGTCAGATTTCTGGTTTCTCTCTGTGCAAACAGTTGAATGAATGGTAAAAGTCACTGTTTACTCTTCTGTAAAGACATGATTAATGCAAAAAAAAAAAAAAAAATTCTGAGGCCAGTCTCAAACTGATGTATTTGTGCTATGAATTTGTTTTTCTGTGTCGAGGGGTACCTTAGGATAAAACATGGGCTTAGGACCCCATAAACTCGCTGCCCAAGATGACCCAGCAAACTGGTTAATAACAAACTTTCCTGTATGTCCCTGAAACAAACAAACAACTGAATGGGGTCTCCATCTTGTTTTATGTCCTTGGGTGCTTGACCTTGTAACCACGTGGCAGTACTTCCTCTTGGTCTCTGCCTTCCAGGGAACAGGGATATTAGGGTTTATGTCATAGGTTGCTCTAAAAATTATCTTGAGTAGTTAAAAGGTTCTGCAAGCTCAAAATTAACTACTCTAGACTTCTTCTGGGAAGGCTAACAGAGACTACCCTGTGCTGTAGCTCAGTAGCTAGTGTTTTTGGCATTTCACACTGGCAGTGCAGGTTTGATTCCCTGTTTAAGAAGTAAGTCCTTTCTGGTTTAATATCTGCATAACCTTGTCTAGTCTCTTCTCCTCCATGGACTATCTTAAATTGTCCTTTCTCTGGTCAAGGGCAGTGGCTCATGCCTGTAATCCCAGCACTTTGGGAGGCCAAGGTGGGTTGATCATGAGGTCAGGAGTTTGAGACCATCCTGGCCAACATGGTGAAACCTTGTCTCTACTAAAAATACAAAAGGTAGCCGGGTGCGGTGGCTCACGCCTGTAATCCCAGCACTTTGGTAGGCTGAGACGGGTGGATCACAAGGTCAGGAGATCGAGACCATCCTGGCTAACATGGTGAAACCCCGTCTCTACTAAAAATACAAAAAAAATTAGCCGGGCATGGTAGCGGGCTCCTGTAGTCCCAGCTACTCAGGTGGCTGAGGCAGGAGAATGGCGTGAACCCAGGAGGCGGAGCTTGCAGTGAGCTGAGATCGCACCACTGCACTCCAGCCTGGGTGACAGAGTGAGACTCTGTCTCAAAAAAAAAAAAAAAAAACAAAAACAAAAATTAGCGGGCATGGTGGCACACACCAATAGCCCCAGCTACTCGGGAAGCTGAGGCAGGAGAATCGCTTGAATCCAGGAGGCAGAGGTTGCAGTGAGCCAAGAGCGTGCCACTGCACTGCAGCCAAGTGATAGAGTGAGACTCCGCCTCAAACAAATTTTCCTTTCTCTGAGCACTTGGGAGGTTACCTCTGGTAAATTTCAAAAGCCAGAAATATTGGCCATTTAGCCTGGCTAAAATTAGGTAATAGGAAATTTTAAATGGATTTCATTAAAAGGTGCTATGATTAAAAGTCATCTTAATTAAAAGTGGATATTCAACCTCTTTCCTGGCCCTGTTTTTCCAAGGGCTCCACCCTAAAGCCAATAACCAATTAAGAAACTTAAAAATTGGCAAATGAAAAATCTTACAACTACTGTAGTAATCTTCTGCCTGTCTGTCTTTCTGTGTAACTACATATGTGTTGTGTGTAATGTTTATATAAAAGAGCTCTAATTAGTTGGCTTAAACAAAAATAAACTCTTAAAAGCAAAATAGCTAGTCCTGGTGTCTGAGTGATTCCCAGGGCCCAGCAAAGGGACCAAGTCTCCAGAGCCCTGAAGACAAGGGGTAACACACCAAAATATGGACTCATTTTCCACTCCACCTTCATTGGCCGAGCAGCTGCCAAGAACAAAGGCCACATCTCCCAATACCTGGCAAACAAATGCAGTATTGCCTCACGAATTGATTGCTTCTCTGAGGTGCCCACGAGTGTATTTGGGGAGAGGCTTTGAGAACAAGTTGAAGAGCGACTGTCCTTCTATGAGACTGGAGAGATACCATGAAAGAATCTGGATGTCATGAAGGAAGAAATGGTTCAGGCAGAGGAAGCGGCTGCTGAGATTACTAGGAAGCTGGAGAAACAGGAGAAGAAATGCTTAAAGAAGGAAAAGAAACAGCTGGTTGCACTTGCCCTCACATCTTCAGAAAACAGCAGTAGTACTCCAGAGGAGTGTGAGGAGACGAGTGAAAAACCCAAAAAGAAGAAAAAGTAGAAGCCCCAGGAGGTTCCTCATGAGAATGGAATGGAAGACCCATCTATCTCTTTCTCCAAACCCAAGAAAAAGAAATCTTTTTCCAAGGAGGAGTTGATGAGTAGTGATCTTGAAGAGACCGCTGGCAGCACCAGTCTTCCCAAGAGGAAGAAGTCTTCACCCAAGGAGGAAACAGTTAATGACCCCGAAGAGGCAGGCCACAGAAGTGGCTCCAAGAAAAAGAGGAAATTCTCCAGAGAGGAGCCAGTCAGCAGTGGGCCTGAAGAGGCAGCTGGCAAGAGCAGCTCCAAGAAGAAGAAAAAGTTCCATAAAGCATCCCAGGAAGATTAGAATGCAAACGGACATTCTCTGGGAGGTGGGGCATACGATAGCCCAAGGTGACATCTCCCAACCTGTGCCCTGTTCCCCAATAAAAACAAATTCACACACACACACACACACACACACACAAAGCAAAATAAAAACAGTAATGCCTTCTAGTTCATGTAACTTCAGTAATCTTTGGCAAATAAAAATAGTTTTAAAGATTATTGATAAAAACATTTACTCTAAATTATGCAGGTCAGATATTAGGTTTGCTAAAGGCTTTAAGGTCATAAACTGCTTTGACTTTTGAAAACTGTTCAATTTATTTTGAAGACATTAAATTCTAAATAAGGCATGGGGATGTATGGAATCAGCCATGCCCTCCAGCTATGCAAAGAAGGTTATAAAGAAAAGAGATTTTATATAAAAAAGGATGTTGTGTGGTAAATTCTTGTCCTAAAGTAAAAGGACTGGTTGTTTAAAAGAGGGATGTTTAGGGCAAGTCATAAAGTCTAAACATGTTGTACATGGTCTGTGTAAGTCGTGAAATAATTTAAGAAAAGAAATTTATGCCAAAAATGTTGTACAATTTAAAGGTGATTAGGCCTCCTAAATGCTTCATAAAATGCTGCTATGACTCAACTGTACAGCTTGCCTGCTTTACAGCTAGGTAAGGTCTGGGACACATGGAGTTAGACACTGGAAAGAGTCAGACTTTATTTGCATTTCTCTCTGGGTCCTAGGCTCCACACCTAATACGTAATTAAAATCCCTTACTTACCAAGGTTTTCACCAAAAGTAAAAGTCACTAAGAGTTAACATTGTAACATGTAATTGAGACTACTGAAAAAATAAGTGTACATACAAGATGTGTAAGAGAATAAAATGTGTTTTTGCAAGAGATTATAAGAAAGTATGGGAATGTAAATTTTTGCCTAGGTTAGAGGGTTAAAGAATTGTTTTAAGTTAAATAAAGCTAAAGGTTTGAACAAGTTGTGAAAGGTTTATAAAAATTAATTATAAGAGATTTTATGTGTGAACATATTGGCTAAAGTTAAACTGGCATTATTTAGTTTTTTCCCCCATAAATTGGACATTGGAATAGAAGCACAACAGAGTTTGCTTAGAACATTGTTCTGCTCTGAGAAAAAAAATATTGTAAAGCATTATAAAATGTTTATATAAATCTTACCTTATGGTCAAACTAATTAAAACTGAATAGATTTATAAAATGTTATTAAAACTAGCTTTAACATTAAAAATACACTAATGGAAACATAAAATTTGATTTTCTACTTTAAAAATGATTTTATGGCCGGTCATGGTGGCTCAAGCCTGTAATCCCAGCACTTTGGGAGGCTGAGATGGGCGGATCACGAGGTCAGGAGATCGAGACCATCCTGGCTAACACGGTGAA
>NW_012103499.1:1389163-1401264 GCF_000951045.1 Mandrillus leucophaeus
GAAAAAGTGGGGGAAAGGAAAGAAAGGAGACAGAATCAGTTGTCCTCATGCTATCTCCATCTTCATTGGGTCTTGTTGGGAAAGCTGAGTCTCTTCTTTATCAGAATAATGTTTTTTCCTCAAAAAAATTTTTTTTTGAGACAGAGTCTCATTGCAGTGCAGTGATGTGGTCTTGGTTCACTCCAACCTCCATCTCCCAGGTTCAAGTGATTCTCCTGCCTCAGCCTGCCGAGTAGCTGGGGCTACAGGCACCCACCACCATACATGGCTAATTTTTGTATTTTTAGTACAGGCACAGTTTCACCATGTTGGCCAGGCTGGTCTTGAACTCCTGACCTCAAATGATCCAAAGTGGTGGGCCTCCCCAAAGTGGCGGGATTACAGGCATGAGCCACGATGCCTGGCCTAAAAAAATTTTGAGTTATCGTTTTGGCTAAATGAGTAACTTATGGTAACCTGAGATTCTATTTTGTAATATCCAATGTTTTAAACCTTTGGTATTTAACAAATCTTTCAAAATCAAACTCTAAATTATCATGCTAAATCAGCCAACATTAAAATTGTTTAAATATACAATTTGAATGAACTCCATGGTCTCAGTCAAATTATCTATGATAACCCATTAGTTATCAGTGCTATGCACCTAAATTGGAAAACAACTGGTATTCAAGAGGACATATGTCTAATGTTAAGCATGGTCTCATGAAGAACCGGGACAGCTGCCTTGTCCTTCCTAAATCCTTAAAGCTTTTGCTGTTAAAGGTTCTTCATTCCATGACTGGTCATGGAAAATATAAAATAATCCAAATTGAATATATTGATGTGGTGACTTATAAATTGCGGAAATCGTTTAAAACCAATGTTTGGTTCGGGAGGACAATTAAAGCCTCAGGTACATTTGGCTACCTGATGGGCCATTTAAGCATTTATAAAGGAATTTCATTCAATTGTCATTTTCAATGCATGTTTTCTGGTGTATAAAAGCTTTTCCGTGCAAGAGGGCTGATGTTATAGCAGTAGATTATTATGCTACAGTGTATTTTACCAGGTAAAGAAAGTTTTTTATGGGTCACTGAGGACAATCCCTTCAGTCTAGAACCCGAAGACTTGATCTTCTGAGAACATCAGAGAAAGACCGTCCTTGCCATCCACACTACAGAAAAACTTTGGAGCCTGGAACCTTGGGTTTATAATCTCACAACTGAGAAGGGTCCCTCACACTCCTGGAACTGTACACCTCTTGGAACCCTTAAGGTAAAACTAATCAGGAAAGTTTCTCCCCAGAAGAAGATGGCATCCTTGATGTGAACAGCTTTTCTGAAAGATCACAGATCAAAACTTCTATTATCATGAGACTCTTATCTTTGAATATGTTTTCCTTGTTTATGCCTCTATGAACAATAGAAATGAAAAGGGGGTCCATTATGTGCTCTTATAGGGTATGCTTTTCTTTGTGAAGGATTTTGCAGCCAGCCTTATACATGAATAACTTTAATAGACAAAAGATGAGGGCCTAGTGTAGGTGAGAAACTTTAGTGATACATACGTTGCCTCAAAATCAGTCAAAACTCCTCTTAACCCACATCATGGATTAAAGAGAACATTGACAGGAGGCCTTCACTCTTCTAGAAGGACATCATTTGTTCGGTCCTTTTTCCATGGCTTAGAATAAAAGAGGCAATAATTAGAAATGTCTCCCTCATAATAGGCTCTACAGCAAATTCTACTTTAAAGTCTGTTGTTATACAACAGACTTTAAATTCTCTTGTGAAAGTTATGCTAAATAATAGAATTGGTTAAACAGAAAAGTACCTGTGCAGCTGCTGACATTTGTGGCCTATGGAGAAATGTATCAAGTGTAAATTATAAAAATTCAGTTGTAGGGGATTAACGAAAAAACCACTTAGTCAAGTGAGTAGACTCTAGCTAGTTCATTCTTTAATCTATTTAATTTTAGGTGGTTTGGTTTATGGGGACCCTGGGTAAGGAGCATACTCCAAACTCCTGGTATTATCCTCCTCATAGTCATACTAACAGTCTCCCTGGTGTGCTGTATTCTCTTAAAGGTTTTAAATGTTTGCATGCAGCCATCTCTAGAATGTCAGATGGTCTCTCTTCAACTGGAATGACAAAAGCTGAAAGAAATGTGCAACCATGAGGATACCATAATGTATGAATGACACGCTGAGACTGGAAACCTAAAACGATGGTAACTGAGAGTGGTGCTAAGGCCCTAAGTTTTGGTCACACTCTCACCTAAGTGAGAACCTGGCCAGAAAAGGGGAATTTTTTAAAACAAAATTATGGGAGGCCATTATTTTGGACTGAGCTCATGCACTAGGCCCTAACAAACCAAATGAAACTAAAATGGAGTCACTTGTGCTAAATGTGACATAATCAAACTAAGGCTTTAAGAAAACACATAGATCCTAGAAAAGATCAGGTTTTGTTTTTCTCCTGTAAATAGATGTTCCAACGTAAGGAGATACCCTCTGCTCAGTGCTTATTCTCTCCTTGCAAAACCCACTGTTCTACTGTTTCCCAGTGGGTTTCAAAACAATCTTAATGTTGGCTGATTTAGCATGATAATCTAGAGCTTGATTTTGAAAGGTTTGTTAAATACCAAAGGTTTAAAGTACATTTACAACACTGATAGTAACATCAATGACTAAGGTTTTGGTCAATCTCTCAAAATTGAGAAAATGACCAAAATGGGAGAATTGTTAAAGCAAACTAAATATGGCCTGAGAAGGACTCCGTACTTCCATATTTGAGACCTTGTGGATGAACTGTAACTTAGCTTAATAGTCAGACAAAATTGAAAACCTAACTTAATAGTACGCACCCATAACAATAGCCGAGTGTTGGTCAATCCCAACAGCCATACTTCAACCACTCATAGACTGTTGAGTGTTCAAACTGCGTTCAAATAAGGCAAACACGGAGCTATAACCAATCTCACTGTTTCTGTACCTCACTTCCGATTCCTGTATGTCACTTTAACTTTTTTGTGTATAAATTTGTTCTGACCAGGAGGCACTCCTGAAGTCTGTGAACCTGCTCTGATTCTGGGGGCTGCCTGACCTACGAATACTTCATTGCTCAATCAAGCTCCTTTAAATTTAATTCGGCTGAAGTTTTTCTTTTATTAGGGCAAACCTGACTCCCTCTATTCAAAGTCACCCTTCTGCTCACTAAGATAAATGCACATCTGATTGCCTCCTTCAGAGAGGCTAATCAGAAACTCAGAAGAATACAACCATTTGTCTCTTATTTACTTATGACCTGGAAGCCCCTTCCCTGCTTTGAGTTGCCCAGCCTTTCCAGACTGAATCAATGTTTATCTTACATATGTTAATGATGTCTCATGTGTCCCTAAATGTATAAAACCAAACTGTGCTCTGACTACTTTGGGCACATGTCGTCAGGACCTCCTCAGGTTGTGCCACAGGCACGCATCCTCAACCTTGGCAAAATAAACTTCCTAAATTAACTGAGACCTGTCTCAGATTTTCAGGGTTCACACTTTTCACATTCCTATTATACAAGGGTGTATGTAACAGATGTCGCTTTTTTACAAATTATATTTTACATAATACATTTACAATTTTAGGTTGTCTACGTCATAAGCACACAACAAGTGCTTATTAGTGGTGAAGCAGTGTATACAATACCTGCTTATTTTTGAGTGTGATACAGCCTAGTGGACCTGTATATGTGTTTATAAGTTTAAGGTAACATGTTTACTTACAAATTGCTCCTTCTCACCCCATCCAACACCTCTCAGAAAATAATTCAGGATGATAGAATATATTACATTACTCTGAATTTATACATCATATCACCTTACAATTTATTCATTAATTACATTTATTACAATGTCCTTAAGATAAATTCCTAGCAGTGGGATTTTTAAATGAAAGGATTATATACATATTAAATTTGGATAGTTAATCCTAAATTGTCCTCCAGAAAAGTTATACCAATTTACACTCTCGCCAAGTATTGCCACCATATTTTTAAGGTTGCCTAGTATTCTGTCATGTAGATGTACCATAATTAAAACGCTTTAAAAGTGCCTGCCCAGGCCAAGCGCAGTGGCTCAAGCCTGTAATCCCAACACTTTGGGAGGCCGAGGTGGGCGGGTCACAAAGTCAGGAGATCGAGACCAGCCTGGCCAACACAGTGAAATCCAGTCTCCACTAAAAATACAAAAAATTAGCTGGGCATGGTGGTGGACACCTGTAATCCCAGCTACTTGGGAGGCTGAGGCAGGAGAATCACTTGAACCTGGGAGGCGGCGGTTGCATTGAGCCGAGATGGTGACATTGCACTCCAGCCTGGGTGACAGTGCTAGACTCCATCTCAAAAAAAAAGAAAAAGTGCCTGCCCTCCTTTTTCTCTTTCTCTCCCTCTTCCTCTCCTTCTCCTTCTCTTCTCCTCCTTCTCCTTCTTCTTTGTCATTGTCGTCATCAGACAGGTAATGTGCCAACGTTGTAAAAAGGTGGCACATCTCATATTTGTGCATGAACACCCAATCATTATGGGTATGACCCACAAAAGGATTGTGTGTGCTATTATTATTGCTGTTATTACTACATATTTTCACTTTTTTGCTAATATTATTATATCATATTATTGATGTTTTCTTGGCACTTTTTCCATTTTCTTTTCTTTTTTTGAGAGAGGTTTTCACTCTGTTGCACAGGTTTGAGTGCAGTGGCATGATCACAGCTCACTGCAGCCTCAAACTCCTGGGCTCAAGCAATCCTCCTGCCACAGCCTCCTGAGTATCTAGGACTACAGGAGTGTGCCATCATGCCTGGCTAATTTTTAAAATTTTTTGTAGAGACAGAGTCTTGTTATGTTGCCCAGGCTGCTCTCAAAGTCCTGGCTTTCAGTGATCGTCCCACCTTGGCCTCCTAAAGCACCATCTTCTTTTTTATTAAAAAATATGGCTGGGCGAGGTGACTCACGCCTGTAATCACAGCACTTTGGGAGGCCAAGGCAGGTGGATTGCTTGAGCCCAGGAGTTTGAGACCAGCCTGGACAACATGGTGAAACCCCGTTTCCACACATACACACAAATCCCCAAAAATTAGCCTGGTGGGGTGATGCATGCCTGTAGTCTCAGCTTCTCAGGAAGCTGAGGTGGGAGGATCTCTTTAAGCTCTGGAGGCCGAGGCTGCAGTGAGCCGAGATCACGCCACTGCACTTCAGCCTGGATGACAGAGCGAGACTCTGTCTCTTTAAAAACAAACAAACAAACAAACGAACAAAAAAATGGACAAAAAAATGGGAGGTACAGGCAGGAGGATACCTTGAGCCCAGAAGTTTGATATCAGCCTAGGCAAAACAGGAAAATCCTTTCTCTATCAGAAAACAAGCAAACAAACAAATAAAACAGTACTTGTGTCTTTTTTGTTTGTTTGTTTGTTTTGTGAGACAGAGTCCCAGTTGCTCGGGAGGCTGAGGCACGAGAATCACTTGAATCTGGGAGGTGGAGGTTGCAGTAAGCCTAGATCACACCACTGCACTCCAGCCTGGGTGACAGAGCGAGACTCCATTTCAAAACAACAACAACAAAGACAAAAAAAAACAAAAACAAAGAGTATCCTTTGTGAAGCTGTGAAAAGTATTAATTTTGTTAAATCTCAACCCTTCAGTGAACATCTTTTGAAAATTCTGTCTAACAAAATGGGAAGTATGCATAAAGTGCTTTTGCTCCCTACCAAAGTCTGGTTGTTTGTAAGAAAAGCCCTTGTGTTATTCAGACACAAGCTGAACTAGCCAATTTTTTTCAGTGAACACATTTTTTACTTGAAAGTATAATGAACTATGTTTATTGAGTCTTGAGTATTTGGCAGACAGTTTTACAAAAATAAACAAAGTAAGCCTGTCACTTCAAGGAAAACAACTTAACATTATTTGTTGGCAACGATAAAGTTAGAACTTTCAAGCCAAAAATAGAATTTTGTACCCGCCACCCGAGCTTGACAGTTTCCCAATACTTAAAGACTTTTCTGATGAGATTGGTGGTGATATTAATGAATGTTATTTTTAAAACGTTGTATAGTGAAATGTGGCAACATTTGGAAGCTCTGCATAGCTCAGTGAACCAATGTTTTCCAAATGACCAATTCGTTGATGATACAAAATCATGCACGGGTAAAAAAAATCCAATCAAAGTGCAAGATAGATTTTCATATAACCCAGAGCAGAAAAGGCTTATTGATATGGTTTCAGAGTTTAAGTTGCAGCTAACCTTTAAGAAACAAATATTTCAGCCTGGGCAACATTGGGAGTTGCTGTCTTTACAATTTTCTTTTTCTTTTTTAATTTAGTCAGGTGTGATGGCACCTCCTTGTAGTCCCAAGTACTTAGGAGGAGGAGGTGGAAGGATCATTTGAGCTCAGGAGGTCAAGGCTGCAGTGAGCTATGATTGTACCACTGCACTCCAGCCTGGGTGTCAGAGCAAGGTCCTGTCTCAAGAGGAAAAAAAAAAAGTAAGAAAGAGAGAAGAAAGAGAGAAAGAGAGAGAGAAAGATGGAAGGAGGAAGGACTATTTGTTGAGTGTGGTGTAAAATAAACAAAGATTGTCCCTAATTGTCTGAAAAGGCAACTAAACCCTGCATCATACAACTACATAGCTAGAGTTCTTGTTTTTTGTTTTTTTAAACATGGAGTCTCACAATGTTGCCTAGGCTGGCCTCACACTCCTGGGCTCAAGTGATCCTACTGCTTCGGCCTCTGGAGTAGCTTGGACTACAGGTACAGTGGCTCAGAATTCTTCATATAGTTTAGCCAAAATAACGTATCACAAATATATTGAATGTATATTGAATGGAGGCCAGGGTGGTGGCTCACGCCTATAATCCCAATGCTTTGGGAGGCTGAGCTGGGTGGATCACTTGAGCCCAGGAGTTCAAGACCAGCCTGAACAACATGGTAAAACCCCATCTCTAGAAAAAATACAAAAAAGATTAGCCAGGTGTAGTGGTGCACACCTGTAGTCCTAGCTATTCAGGGGGCTGAGGTGGGAGGATCACTTGAACCTGGAGGCTGAGGCTGCAGTGAGCCATAATGGCACTACTGCACTCCAGCCTAGGCAACAGAGTGAGACTCCATCTCAAAAATAAACAGGCCAGACACGGTGGCTCGTGCCTGTAATCCCAGCACTTTGGGAGGCCGAGGCAGGTGGATCACAAAGTCAAGATAGT
The DNA here is from genome assembly GCF_000951045.1 of Mandrillus leucophaeus. NCBI lineage: Eukaryota > Metazoa > Chordata > Mammalia > Primates > Cercopithecidae > Mandrillus > Mandrillus leucophaeus. Next base: position 1,396,384 of record NW_012103499.1, read on the forward strand.
GAGACCATCCTGACCAACATGGTGAAACCCCATTTCTACTAAAAATATCAAAATCAGCTGGGTATGGTGGCACACGCCTGTAGTCCCAGCTACTTGGGAGGCTGAGGCAGGAGAATTGCTGGAACCTGGGAGGTGGAGGTTGCAGTGAGCCGAGACCACGCCACTGCATCCCAGCCTGGCGACAGACTGAAACTCCGTCTCAAAAAAACCCAAAAACCCAAAAAACTAACAAAAAACACAGAAAAGCAAATATATTGAATGGAGAAATAGATATAAGAGTTCAGCTGTTTTTTAATTATTAACCCACACACTAAAGAGATTTGCAAAAGTTTAAAACAACGTCTCTTCTCACTATTTTTTGTTTTAGAAGATATAATAGTTTAAAAATATATATTTATGTTAAAATTAGTGGCTTTATCATTATTTAACATGAATTTATAAGTGTACATTTACAGTTTTTCTGTTTTAATTTCTTTTCTTCTTCTTTTTTTTTTTTTTGAGACAGGGTTTCTGTCACCTAGACAAGTGCAGCAGTGAAATCATAGCTCACTGCAGCCCAGAGCTAGGCTCAAATGATCCTTCCCTCTCAGCCTACTGAGTAGCTGGAACCACAGGTGCATGCTATCACACCTGACTAATTAAAAAAAAAATTTGGCCGAGCATGGTGGCTCATGCCTATAATCTCAGCACTTTGAGGGGTCAAGACAGGTGGATCGGCTGAGGTCAGGAGTTCGAGACCAGCCTGGCCAACATGGTGAAACCTTGTCTTTAATAAAAATACAAAAATTAGCCAGGCATGGTGATGTGCCCCTGTAATCCCAGCTACTCAGGAGGCTGAGGCAAGAGAATCACTTGAACCTGGGAGGTGGAGGTTGCAGTGGGCTGAGATTGTACCACGGTACTCTAGCCTGGGCAACAGAGTGAGACTCCATCTCAAAAAAATTTTTTTTTGTTTTTGCTTTTTTTTTGTTTTTAGAGATTCGGTCTTGCTGTGTTGCCCAGGCTGGTCTCAAACTCCTGGGCTCAAGTGATCCAGGATTACAGGTGTGAGCCACCTTGTCCAGCCTCAATTTCTAATATGGTAAATATCAATAGATATTAACCCACAAGGCCAGGTGCTGTGTCTTACACCTGTAATCCTGACACTCTGGGAGGCTGAAGTGGGCAAATCACTTGAGGTCAGGAGTTTGAGACCAGCCTGGCCAACATGGTGAAACTCCATCTCTACTGAAAAAAATACAAAAATTAGCCAGGAGAGGTAGCACATGCTAGTAATCCCAGCTACTTGGGAAGCTAAGGTATGAGAATTGCTTGAACCCAGGAGGCAGAGGTTGCAGTGAGCTGAGATTGTGCCACTGCACTCCAGCCTGGGTGAGAGCAAGACTCTGTCTCAAAAAAAAAAAAAAAAAAGATATTACCCCACAAAAGCTAATGCCCTTTGTAGTTCCCGATAATTTTTTTTTTTTTTTTAGATGGAATTTTGCTCTTGTTGCCCAGGCTGGAGTGCAATGGCACGATCTGGGCTCACCGCAACCTCCACCTCCCAGGTTCAAGCAATTCTCCTGCCTCAGCCTCCTGAATAGCTGGGATTATAGGCGCCCACCACCACGCCTGGCTAATTTTGTATTTTTAGTAGAGACACAGTTTCTCTCCATGTTGGTCAGACTGGTCTCGAACTCCCGACCTCAGGTGATCCACCCACCTCGGCCTCCCAAAGTGCTGGGATTACAGGCGTGAGCCACCATGTCTGGCCTATAATTTTTAAGTATGTAAAGGAGTCCTGGGACTAAGAAGTTTGAGAACCATTGCTTTAAAGCCCCTAAATGACTCTCCCTATTACAACCCTTTTCCTCCCCCGCCAGTTGCTACTATCCAGGGTTTTAAATATTGCCTTTCTTTTTCTTCTAGTTTATCATATATATTCTATATATGTATGGATACATTGGTGTCTGCCAAGCAAGTCTTATTGATGGAATGGTTGCCTGAGCTCAGCTTCCCCCATATAATATTGTTCACGAAGCCCCTACTCAGAGGATTAGCATTAGTCCAGTCCTTGTTTTTGTTGTTGCCTTTGGGACACTTCTCATTCATGTAATCAAAAGACCTTGGTACAATAAAGTTCCGGTCCATCAAAGTTTGGTTAGTTGTGGTTGTGACACTCTGCCAGAGTCAGTTAAAACAGGCCATTTCCACCTCCCTGCCACACAGAGGGTGCCAGATGCTCAGTAAGCCTGAGCTCGCATTCTGCTGGTGTGCTGGTGTGCACTGTGGCATTGGGAATGCTGGTGTGGTTTACTACTTGCAGGACAAGAAGGTCATTCTGGTCAGCAGCAAAATGAGGTCTAGGGTGGCAGATCCAGCGCTGCTTCAGGTTATCCTTTGTGGCCACAGTTTGGGAGAGCCTAACAAAAGTTTTTTTGTTTCCAGACCTCTGCTCTCCATTTTCTTGTGAAAAAAGCAGATGGACAGGTTAGTGCCCCACCCTCCATCCTCGGGGTCTCACGCATTCCCTACCTATCAGACGGGCTTCACCTGGGTTAGTGTAGCAACTCCATCTGTCTTTCTCTTCCTGAGGCTGTTAACCTCTATGGGCACCCGTTGCCCTCATTGCTTGACTCAGACCTTTCTGCCTTAGTTGTCCAGTCCAGGAAGGGAGGTCACATCCTATACAAACTTGACATGTTTGAACATGTTGCTCACCTGAATGGAAGAATCAGGCATCCCCAGCACAGCTTGAGGGACCTAGCACCCTGGTATTTCTGGGTCCCATTCCCCACTCCTGTGGGATCACAAAGAGTGGAGTCACTCAGTGAAGCCTCACTTCCAGATTAGAGTTGGGGTGCCTTCTCTGGGCTACTATGGCAGCCTGAAGTGCAAACCACCCCCAAGGTGTGCACTCTAAAGGGAAAAAGGAAAAAGAATGTCTGGGAACACTAAGATTGGGATTTCAAAGGTGCAGCCTAGCAGGTGGCTGCCTGGTCCACCAACACCCCTACTAAACTCAGTGTCTCTCAACATGCACCATGGTGCTGTTTCCCTTGCACTGGAGTGTAGAGTTTAGTGTCAATACTGCCCTAGTCAGACAGAGGTGCCATCCCATTAGCAGGCCAGCTTGATGTCTTTCTTCAGTTGTTGTGTGAGCTGGGTGTCTCATCATTAAAAGTCTTCATTCAAAGGATGATGAGGTGTATGTATTTAATGAGAGAGTGCCCACTGGCAAGTTGCTTGGTCAGTGAAGCATGTTTCTTGGTCAGAGTAAAGTCCCATAGGGCATCCAAAAACATGACCTAAGTTCCTCTCAAGGGTGGAGGGTGGTCATGTTAGACCCAGCATCCACATGAGTGATGTATATTTGTCTCTTTCAGGCAGCAAGTCCTTGTCCCTACACAAGGGTTCCTTTAACAGTCCGGTCTCCTAGTTGCCATTCTCCTGACCAGGTGGCTAGGCTGTTGGCAATGGCCCTTGAATCAGTGAAAATGAATGGATGGCTGCTGCAGCCTGGTGGATCCCATCTGCTTGTTGTTTCACAGAGCCATCAGTAAAACATGCCATGCCAGCACTAGGCATGTCTCTGAGGTCTGAGTCTTGGGCTACAGATAGCCACAGAATGAGCCAAAGCATCCTTTACAGGTCACTTGGTCCCTTGTGGTAAGCTGGCCATTTGTCCCTGAAGCCTACTGGTCCCTTGGGATCCTGGCTGGGCCCTATCTTGAATGTACCATTTCCATTTGATAATTGCACTCTGTTGAACCTATCCAGTTTTATTGGTGGGATTTCTAAGCACCCAAGTGATAACTGGCAATTCAGGTCACAGCATCAACATGTGACACTCCAGCTGTAAGATGCTGTTTCCACCAGGGCCCAGAAGCAAGTATGGAGTTGCCATTTAAAATGGTTATGTCTCATGCTGTTTCAAGCAAGTTACATGTCCAAAATCTGTGAGACTGGTGCACCCCAGTGGCAGTTTGCTGTTGCCACAGACTCTAATCAGTGCGTATGGAGGTTGGGATACCTGAAATTCCATCAGACTAGCAGGCATTGCCTTTAAAGGTTTTAGTGCAGCACTGCTTTTGTTGAATAACCCATTGGGGCTTGGGTAGCTGGGTGGCAGGTAGGAGTGAATTTGCCCCACTGTTATAGCTCAAATTTTCAGGTGTGAGGGGGCATACCCTCTCAAGCAAGTGCTTTTAAAGGTTTTAAAGGCAGTGACTGGGCCATGGCTTCCTGAAAGTCTTCCAAGGCCTATTGCTGCAAAGAACCCTTTTCAAAGTTGGCCACTTTGCTGATGACCTTGACTAAAAAGGCCAAGAGAACACCTGGGTGGGGTACATACTGTCTTTGGTACTCAAAGAGGCCTACCAGCTGTTGGGGCTCCTTTTTATTAGTGGGTACTGTCAGGGTTAAACATTTTTGCTTGACAGTATCTGGGATACTTTTTTTTTTTTTTTAAAGACAGGATCTGGCTCTGTCACCCAGGCTGGAGTGCAGTGGTGTCACTGTAGCATTGACCTCCCTGGCTCAGGCGATCCTCCCACCTCGGCTTCCTAAGTAGCTAGGACATGCCACCATGTCCAGCTAATTTTTTGTATTTTTTTGTAGATACAAAAATGTTGCCCAGCTGGTCTCAAACTCCTGGGCTCAGGCAATCCTCATGCCTCGGCCTCCCAAAGTGCCGGGATTACAGATATGAGCCACTGCACCCAGCATGGATACTTTTTTTTAATGTTAAGATTTTATTTACAAGATTTTTTGTTGTTGTTGTGCGAAAAGTAAAAAATGCTGTTCCAATCTTGGTGTAACTGGTAGCCATGGACGGTTGACTTACCAATCACAGCTATCCATGTTATAGCAAGAGTTTTACACAGAAACCTATCAGCGCTT
>NW_012103499.1:1402934-1409396 GCF_000951045.1 Mandrillus leucophaeus
CTCACCTACCTATGACCTGGAAGCCCCCTCCTTGCTTCGAGTTGTCTCACCTTTCTGGACAGAACCAATGTACTTCTTACATATATTGATTGATATCTCATGTCTCCCTGAAATATATAAAGCCAAGCTGTGCCCCAGCCACCTTGGGTACGTGTCGTCAGGACGTCCTGAGACTGTGTCATGGGCACGTCCTGAGACTGTGTCATGGGCACACGTCTTTAACTTTGGCAAATAAACCTCCTAAAATGATTGACACTTGTTTCGTCATTTTTCTTGATTGACACAACATTGCTCTTTCTTTGCTTCAATCCATGAAGCCAGCTCACTCACATCTGTGGGGCTGGGGCAGGGTTAGCAATCTATGTCCTGCTCATCACTCTTCCTTTCCCATAAATCACCCATTTGCATTTTCAGCTCCTGAACCCCCAAGCTGATCTCTCCACCCTGGGCCAGGTACTGGGGGGTATCGCCCCTCCCATGTTGACAATAATCCATGGTTTTGTCAGACCAGATGCTGCTCACTGTGCCAGTTTTGTGAAGCAGGTTCACTGTGCACTGCTTACCAACTTGTGTCAGTCTGGTGAGGCAGAATGCACTTATATGCAAGTTACATGATGCAGAATTACTCCTCACAGATAGGCAGCAAGAAACAGCAGAAGCCTGGGGTCCACTGTGAGCTGATATGCCAAGCCTCAAGAAAGCTGCCTGGGGCAGATGTAGTCTCTGCTGCATGTGCCCCACTTGTACCACAGCTGAGGGACCCCAAAAGGTAGCTCTGTGTTACATATCTCATGGTCATATGTCTTGCTGGGCAATGCTTTCAAAAATGTACTGCTTCCAGGGGAGACAGGAACAACTCTTGGGCTATTCCAGGCAGTTCCTCCCTACTCAAGATGTTCCATTCCCCAGGAGGGACAGGAACAAGGCCTGGGCTGTTTCAGGCAGTTCCTCCTTGTCTCAGGATGTTACATTCCAGTACATTCCAAGTTATTCTGGAGGATGTTACATTCCCAGCACATTCCAAGTTATTCTTACAAGCAAGAAACAGGGAAGAACTGGGTGGGTCCATGCGCCCAGAGAACTGGTCTGTACAAATTTTAAATTTCTTATATAGTCCAATTTATTAATTTTTAATTTTATGGGTCATGTTTTAGTGTTATATCTAAGAATGCTTTGCCTCAGCCAAAGCACGAAGAATTTTTCCTAGAAATTTTATAGTTTTAGCTTTTACATTTATTATGTAGTTTGGCTGTGTTCCCACCCAAATCTCACGGTAGCTCCCATAATTCTCATGTGTTTTGGGAGGGACCCGGTGGGAGATAATTGAATCATGGGGGTGGTTTCCCCATACTGTTCTCCTGGTAGTGAATAAATCTCATGAGATCTGATGATTTTATAAGGGAAAGCCCCTTTCACTTGGCTGTCTCATTTCCTCTTTGCCTGCCACCATGTGAGACGTGCCTTTCACCTTCTGCCATGATTGTGAGGCCTCCCCAGCCGCGTGGAACTGTGAGTCCATTAAACCTCTTTTTCTTTATAAATTACCCAGTCTCAGGTAGGTCTTTATCAGCAGTGTGAAAACAGACTAATACAATTTAGGTGTGTGATCCATTATGAGTTAATTTTTGTGTGTGACAAGGGTCTATATTTTGTTTATGGATATGCAGTGGTCTTAGCACCATTTCTTGATTAGACCACCCTTTCCACTATTGAATTGCCTTGGCAACTTTGTCAAAAATCAATTGACCAGAAGTATAATGGTTTATGTCCAGACTCTCAAATTTGTTTCATTAATTTATATGCCTAGTTTTACCCCAGTACTGCAGTCTTTTATTATTGAGGCTTTATACTAAGCTGTGAAATGGGATGAGGTAAATCATCTGAATTTCTTCTTTTTCAAATTTATTTTGGCTGTTATGGGATCTTTGTCTTTCCATATAAATTTTAGGGTAAGCATGACACTTTTCACAAAAGATCTTTCTGGGATTTTGGTATGGATTGCATTGCATCTACAGATCAATCTTTATAGAATTGTCTAAATTATCCAAGAAGAATTGTCATCTTAAAAATATTGAGTCCTTCAAGAGAATGAGAAGACAGATTCAGACAGGGAAAAAATATTTGCAAAAGACATAACTGATAAGGGACTAGTATCCAAAATATACAAAGAACTCTTAAAACTCAATGATAAGAAAACAACTGAATTAAAAAATGGGCAGCAGCCCTGAACAGACACCTCACCAAAGAAGATATACAGATTGGCAAATAAACATATGAAAAGATGCTCCATGTCATATATCTTTAGGGTGCTGAAAATTAAAACAGCAATGAGATGCCACTACATACCTATTAGAATGGCCCAAATCAGATGTGGAGCAACAGGAACTCTCATTCACTGTTGATGGAAATGTCAAATAGTACAGCTACTTTGGAAGACAGTTTGGCAATTTCTTACCAAACGAAACATACTCGTACCGTACAATTCAGCAATCACGCTTCAAATGAGTTGAAAACTATGTTCACACAAAAACCTGCACTTGGGTGTTTGTAGCAGGTTTATTCTTAGTTGCCAAAATTTAGATGCAACCAAGATATCCTTCTGTAGGTGAATGGGTAAAATAAACTGTAGTACATTCAGACAATAGAATATTATTCCATTATTATACATATGTTCTAATTACATTATGATTTCTGCTTTGAACTATAGGGTTGTTAGCAATTTCTTCTTTTTCAAACATTTGCATTTATTCTAGTTATCTCTTTATTACTGATTTCTGGCTTTATTACATCATTGTCGGAGAGCTTGTCCTATTTGATTTGAGTTCTTTTACATTTGTTGAGACTTGTGTAGTACAGTATATGTCAATTTCTGTGAATGTTTATTTGCATGCTTTATTGTTGGCTACTGTGTTTTCTGTATGTCTCCTAGGTCATGAATGTTAATCATGCTATTCAAATCTTTTGTATCCTTATTGATTTATAAGTCTCCTACCATAATTATGAATTTATACATACACCTCATTATTCTGTCACTTGCTATTTTAGGTATACTGGAACTACTTATTCATTTATTCATTAAAGGTATATTAAGACGTGGGCAGATTGCTTGATCCTAGGAGTTTGAGACCAGCCTGAGAGAGAGAGAGCTTTCTGAGTGCCAGACACTGTTCTACTTGCTAGGGGATATAGCAGTGAACGAAATAGGCAAACATTCCTGCTATTGTTGACAGAATCAGATCATAAGAAAGATAAATAATTGCATACAATTTTGAAATTATCTTTCTGTAAATGGAATCTTTGAACATTATGAAATGACCTTTTTATCGTTAACAATTTTTAATGTAAACTCTAATTTGTGTGATGTTAATATTGTGATAACAGCTTGTCTTCATCCATTTTTGTGTTGCTATAAAGGAATACCTGAGGCTGGGTAATTTATAAAGAAAAAAAGGTTGATTTGGCTCATGATTCTGATGGCTGAAAAAGTTCAAGAGTTTAAGATTGGGCATCTGCATCTGGTGAAGGCCTCAGGCTGCTTCCACTCATGGCAGAAAGGGAAGGGAAGTCGGTGGGTGTGCAGAGACCACACAGTGGGAAATCAAGAGAGAGACAGGGAGAGAAAGAGAGAAGGTGCTAAGCTATCTTTAACAACCAACTTTTGCAGGAATGAATAGAGTAAGAACTTGCTCACTCGTCTTTCTCCCCACTCATTAATCTATTCATGAGAGATCTGCCCCCATGACCCAAACACCTCCCACTACATCCATCTCCAAACATTGCCAAACTGGCAATCAAATTTCAACAAGAGATTTGATGGAGACAAACAACTATACTCAAATTTTTACACCACTCATATTGAGTTACCATTTTTAAATATATTTCCATCCTTTTCAAGTTTCTGTATTCCTATATTTTAAATGTGTTTTCTAGATAGTATATAGTTGTGCTTTCAAAATTTTAACCAGTGTGGCATGTCATTATCTAAAAAATTTAATCAATTTACACTTATTTTATATATATATATAAATATATTTGCATTTATATCTAACATTTTATGCTTTCTATTTATTCAACTTCTGTTTCTTTTGTCTCCCCTCTGGATTTTGTTTTGTTTTAATCATTTCATCTTTTTTTTCTTTCTGTAGTTTTTTTTGTTTTTTGTTTTGGACAGGGTCTCACTCTGTCACCCAGGCTGGAGTGCAATGGCATGATCTTGGCTCGCTGCAGCCTCGACCTCCTGGGCTCAAGTGATCTTCCCACCTCACCTCAGCCTCCCAAGTAGTTGGGACCACAGATGTGTACCCACATGCCTGGCTAATTTTTGAAACATTTTTTGTAAAGACGGAATCTCACTATGTTGCCCAGGCTGATCTTGACTCCTGGCTCAAGGGATCTGCGGGGGATCATCAGAGTTGTGGGAAAAACTATACGGAAAGGACGCAAATTTTCTGAAAGGTCAGAAGGTTCTGCAGACCCCTGGGGGAGAATAGCTGAAGGCAGCTGTTCTGTAACCCTCAGGCAGAGGGCAAGGAGTAGGTGTAAGGGAGTGTGGGGGAATTTATCTTAAACAGTCTTGTTTACTTATGTTGACCAGGAACTGACCTTTGATTATCCACAGGCCAGACGTTCCCTGAAAGGGGAACAATAAATGTTAATTACCTACAGGTTGTGTTGGCTCCAGGTTTTCGGCATTGTGCCTGCACTGAATAAAAGCAAGCAGCTCCAGCTTCTCAGGGCTGCTCTCTGGCCACTAGAGCCAGGCAGTCACCTAGCTGCTCTTACACTGCATACCTTTGTCTGAGTACTCATTTCATCCATCGGCCAGGGTCTGCGGGACAGACCCGGGAGTGATCCACCTGCCTCAGCCTCCCAAAGTGCTGGTATTACAGACATAAGCCACTGCGCCTGGCCCTTTGCCTATTTTTTTTTTCCCCTCATCTAGGTTGGAAGCTATGTGCTCTGTTCCTTTCATTTTTTTAAAAAAATAGTAGTATTATCAATATATAATTTATATAAGTCTGGTGTAGTGGCATGTGACTTTAAGTCCCAGCTACTCAGCAGGCTGATGCAGGATGATCCCTTGAGCCCAGGAGTTCTAGGCCAACCTGAGCAACACAGCAAGACCCTGTCTCCAAAAAACAAAAGAATATCTAATTCACATATCAAACAACTTACCCATTATATCAGGGTTCTCTACAGGGACAGAGCTAATAGGATAGATGTATATATGAAAGGAAGTTTACTAAGGAGTATTGACTCACACTATCACAAGGTGAAGTCCAACAATGGGCCATCTGCAAGCTGAGGAGCATGGAAGCCAGTCCAAGTTCCAAAACCTCAAAAGTAGGAAAGCCAGCCAGGCGTGATGGCTCAAGTCTGCAATCCTAGCACCTTGGGAGGCCGAGGCGGGCAGATCACTTGAGGTCAACAGTTCAAGACCAGCCTCGGCAACATGGTGAAACCTCATCTCTACTAAAAATACAAAAATTAGCCAGGCATGATGGGTGCCTGTAATCCCAGCTACTTGGGAGGCTGAGGCAGAAGAATTGCTTGAACATGAGAGGCAGAGGTTGCAGTGAGCCGAGATCAAGCCACTGCACTCCAGCCTGGGTGACAGAGCGAGATTCCATGTCAAAAAAAAAAACAACAAAAAAACAGTAGAGAAGCCAACAATGCAGACTTCAGTCTGTGGCCAAAGGCCCAAAAGCCCCTGGCAAACCACTGGCATAAGTCCAAGAGTCCAAAAGCTGAAGAACTTGGAGTCCAATGTTCAAGGGCAGGAAGCATCCAGCATGAGAGAAAGATGGAGGCCAGAAAACTTGGTCAGTCTGTTCCTTCCACGTTCCTATCCTTTTATCCCAGCCATGCTGGCAGCTGATTAGATGGTACCCATCCAGATTGAGGTTGGGTCTGCCTCTCCTGGTTCACCGGCTCAATTATTAATCTCCTTTGGTAACACCCTCACAGACACACCCAGGAACAACACTTTACATCCTTCAATCCAATCAAGTTGATAGTATTAACTATCACACCAATTTAAAGTGTAGATTCAATGGCTTTTAGTATATTCACAGAGTTATGCACTACAATTAGTTCTAGAACATTTTTATCACCCCCAAAAAAACTCTGCATCCGTTAGCAATCACTACCCATTTCCCAACTTTCAGTGAGCTCCCCAGCCCAAGGCAACCTCTAATCTACTTTCTGTCTATAGAATTACCTATTCTGGGCAATTCATAGACACGTTATCACACAATAGGTGGTTTTGAAGACTAGCTTTGTTCACTTAGCCTCTTTTCTTTTCTTTCTTTCTTTCTTTCTTTTTTTTTTTTGAGATGGAGTCCTGCTCTGTCACCGGGGCTGGAGTGCAGTGGCATGATCTCGGCTCACCACAACCTCCGCATCTCAGGTTCAAGCAATTCTCCTGCCTCACCCTTCCAAGTAGCTGAGATTATAGGCACC
>NW_012103499.1:1409446-1442496 GCF_000951045.1 Mandrillus leucophaeus
TTTTTTTTTTTTTGTATTTTTAGTAGAGTGGGGTTTCACCATGTTGGCCAGGCTGGTCGCGAACTGCTGACCCCAGGTGATCCACCCACCTCAGCCTCCCAAAGTGCTGGGATTACAGGTGTGAGCCACTATGCCTGGCCATGCTTAGCCTGTTTTCAAGGATCATCTATGTATAGCATGTACCAGTATAGTACTTCATTTCATTTTATTGTTAAATAATATCCCATTGTATAATGATACCACATTTTATTCATCCATTTATCAGTTTACAGACATTTGGGTTCTTTCCACTTTGGGGCTCTTATGAATAATGCTATGAACATTTATGTAAAAGCTTTTGTGTAGGCATGTATTTTTATTTCTTCTGAGTACGTACCGAGGAGTGGAACTGTTGGGTCATATAGCAACTGTTTAACCTTTTGAGGAACTACCAGGCTGTTTTCCAATGCAGATTCACCATTTAAAATCCCTCTAGTATTTTATAAGGGTTTCAATTTCTCCACATTCTCACAAGCACTTGTTACTATCTGTCCTTTTGACCACAGCAATCCTACTGGGAATGAAATCGTATTTTATTATGGTTTTGATTCGCATTTCCCTGCTGGCTAATGATGTCAAGCATCTTTTCATGTGCTTATTAGCAATCTATCTATCTTCTTGAGAGAATGTCTATTCAAATTATTTGCCCATTAAAAAAACTGGGACCAGGCATGGTAGCTCACTCCTGTAACCTCAACACTTTAGGAGATGAGAGGATATCTTGAGGCCACGAGTTCAAGACCAGCCTACAGACTAGGCAACATAGCAAGACCTCATCTCTACTAAAAATTTAAAAATTAGCTGAGCATGTTAGTGTGCACCTGTGGTCCCAGCTTCTCAGGAGGCTTAGGCAGAAGGATCACTTGAGCCCAGGAGGTTGAGACTGCAGTGATTGCACCACTGCATTCCAGCCTGGTCGATAAGAAAAGAAAACAAACAAACAAACAAAAACAAAAAATTAGGTATTTTATTATTGAGTTGTAAGAGTTCTTGATATATTCTGGATAGAAGTTCTTTATCAGACATAATGATTTACAAATATTTTCTCCCATTCTGTGGGTTGTCTTCTCACATTTTTAGTAGTATTCCTTGCAGCACAAAAGCTTTTAACTATAATGAAATCCAATTTATTTTTTCTTTTGTTGCTTGTGTTTTTTATGTAATATTTAAGAGTTTTATAGTTTTGGCTCTTACATTTAGGTCTCTGATCCACTTCGAGTTAGTTTTTGTATATATTATGAAGTGGGAGGTCCAACCTCATTCTTTTGCTTGTGGATGGCCAGTTGTCCCAGCATAATTTGCTGAAAAGATGATTCTTTTCCCATTGAATTTTCTTGGCAACTTTGTCAAAAAACAATTCTTGGTAAAAGTGAGGATTTAATTTATAGACTCTCAATTATATTTTATTGGTGTATAATGTCTAGCCTTATGTTAATACCACACTGTCTTGAGTGCTGTAGCTTTGTAGTAAGTTTGGAACTTAAGGAGTGTGAGTTGTCTAACATTGCTCTTCTTTCTTAAAATTGTCTTGGCTATTTTGGGTCCCTTGAATTTTCATATGAATTTTGTAATCAGTTTGCTAATTTCTGGGAAGAAACCAGGTGAAATTTTGGTGGGGATTGCATTAAATCTGATGATCATTTTGAGGAGTATTGCCATCTAAATAATATTTAGTCTTCCAATCCATAAACGCGAATGTCTTTCCATTTATTTAAGTCTTTTAAAATTTATTTCAGCAATGTTTTGTAGTTTTTAGAGTACATGTTTTTCATTTTATGTATTTATTTTTTTTGAGATGGAGTCTTGCTCTGTCACCCAGGCTGGAGTACAATGACACGATCTCGGCTCAGTGTAACCTCCGCCTCCCAGGTTCAAGTGATTCTCCTACCTCAGCCTCCCGAGTAGCTGGGATTACAGGCACCCGCCATCATGCCCGGCTAATTTTTCTACTTTTGTGGAGACAGGGTTTCACCGTGTTGGCCAGGCTGGTCTCAAATTCCTGACCTCAGACAATCTGCCCGCCTGGGCTTCCCAAAGTGCTGGGATTACACGCGCGAGCCACCGCACCCGGCTCTAGAGTACGTGTTTTGTACATCTTGCTACGTATATTTCTAATTATTTTATTCTTTTTGATGCTATTGCAAATGAAATTATGTTCTTACTTTTGTTCTTAGATTGTTCATTGCAAGTGTATAGAAATACAACTGTATTCTGCAACCTTGTTGAACTCTTGTATTAGTTCTAATAGATTTTTTTAGTGAATTCCTTAGGATATTTTAGATATAAGGTCATCTGCAAATAGAGATGGTTTTGTTTTTCTCTCCAATCTGTATGCCTTTTACATTCATTCATTCATCTACATACTACATTCATCTTCGTGCCTAATTACACTGGTTAGAATGTCCAGTACAATGATGAATAGAAACGGTAAGAGTAGGTATTCTTGTCTTATTCCTAATATTAGAGAGAGTAATCATTCATTTTTTACCAAAAAGCATGATATTAGTTGTGGGTTTTTTGTAGATACTTGTTGACTTTTATCAGGTTAAGTCCTTTTATCTTCCTGGTTTATTAAATGTTTTTATTATGAAGAGATGTTGAATTTTGTCAAATGTCTTTTCTGTGTCTGTTAAGATGACCATGTGGTTTTTGTCCTTTATGGATAGGATGTACTACATTAATTTTATTTCTTATATTAACTCAATCTTGCCTTCCTGGGATAAATCCCACTTGGTCATGGTATACAATCCTTTTTATTTGTTGTTGAATTCATGGTAATTTGTGGAGAATTTCTGGGTCTATATTCATAAGAAATAGTCTAGTTTTCTTGTATTGTGTTTGTCTGATTTGGTATCTGAGTAGTACTACATCCTTGAATGGGCTTGGAAGAGCTCATTTTCTTCTGTTTTTGGAAAAACTTGTGAAGAAATAGTATTAATTGATATTTTTTCATCGGAAATTTCTGATTTATAATTCAATCTCTTCTAGGCGGCTGCTGAAGATGGCGGAGGGGCAGTTTCTGCTGCTTGCTGGCCAAGGTCACCTCCTGGGCCGCCTGGCAGCCATCGTGGCTAAGCAGGTACTGCTGGGCCAGAAGGTGGTGGTCGTGCACTGCGAGGGCATCAACATTTCTGGAAATTTCTACAGAAACAAGTTGAAGTACCTGGCTTTCCTCCACAAGTGGATGAACATCAGCCCTTGCCGAAGCCCCACGTCTTCTGGCAGAGCTTGCAAGGCGGGCTGCCCCACAACAGCAGCCAGTCAGGCCGCCTAGGACTAGCCGCTAGGTGCTCGGTGGCGTCCCACCGCCCTGTGACAGGAAAAAGTGGATGGTGCTTTCTGTTACCCTCGAGGTTGTGCGTCTGAAGCCTATGAGAAAGTTCGCCTACCTGGGGTGCCTGGCTCACGAGATTGGCTGAAAGTGCCAGACCGTGACAGCAACCCTGGAGGAGAAGGAGAAGGAGAAAACCAAGATCCACGACCAGAAGAAACAACTCCTGAAGCTACCGAGACAGGCCGAAAAGAATGTAGAGAAGAAAACTGACAAATACAGAGAGGTCCTCAAGGCCCATGGACTCCTGGCCTGAGTCCAGTAAAGACTGTTTATTCCTCATGCTTGGCCTGTCCTGCCCTTCCTCCATCGTGGACCTGGAATGTGGGGACCCAGAGGCAGCAGTCCAGGTGCCACAGGCAGCCTGGGATTTAGGAAGCTTGGGAGCAAGGAAAGGGTCTTAGTCATTGCCTTTCAATAAGGTTACTTAAAGCACTCAAAGAATTGTGCAGGCATAATTCATCTGTGACCAACAGAGCAACCAGTTACTTCAGTTTCAATATCAGCAAAAGGGAGCTGAAACACTAATTAGAGGGGCCCTATTTTGTGAGTAGGCATCTGTTTAATTCCCAACTGGTCATATACTATACTTTGCAGCTGTTAGAATGTGAACAAGCACTTGGGGACAGCAGCATGAGCTTGCTATTGTACAAAGGGTATCTATAAAAGCACAGACTGGGAAGATGTGTGATCAAGGGGTTACAGGCATTGCCCATGCTTCTTGCCTGTATTTTGTGACCAGAATCAAATAAATTACTTTTATTCTTTTTTTTTCTTGAGACGGAGTCTCGCTCTGTCGCCCAGGCTGGAGTGCAGTGGCCAGATCTCAGCTCACTGCAAGATCCACCTCCTGGGTTCACACCATTCTCCTGCCTCAGCCTCCCAAGTAGCTGGGACTAGAGGTGCCCGCCACCACGCCCAGCTCATTTTTATTTTTAGTAGAGATGGGGTTTCACCATGTTAGCCAGGATGCTCTCAATCTCCTGACCTCGTGATCTGCCTGCCTCAGCCTCCCAAAGTGCTAGGATTACAGGCATGAGCCACCGCGCCCAGCCAATATTCTATTTGATGACAGATACAAGTATTTCCTGAAATACTTGTGGCATCATAACTGGTATTTATTTCTCATTTCATTTTTCCCTCGATCAATTTGAAGTTACATAATTCCATTTCCACACTTTTACTGATTACCTACAACACAAACCTTTCATTTATCAAAATATCAAGTTAATCAGTATTACTTGTATCAATAAGAGTTCATTCAGGAAAACAAAAGTAACACTAGAATGTAATGCAGGGAGTTGATTAAATAAGTGTCAAAGGAATTAAAAAGCAAAGGGAAACATTGAGGTAACACAGAGATAAAATCTGCAAGGAGTAGCTACCACCTTTGGATCTGGGGAAACAAAGGGAAGAGGTTGGGGTTATCTAGACCAAAAGTTCAGAGAAAGGCCCTAACAGAGCTGAGGCTCAGACCTCTGAGGATGGGATGTTTCCTGATTGGTGCTGGATGTTTAAGGGGGCACAATGAGTCTGGTTCTGGGAGAGCTGACAGAAGCTTGAGGCTGGACTGATGCAGGCCAACACTGACAGGCATAGCGAGCAAAGCGGAAAATGAAAGTCACTTTTCTTTCAGTTTTCCAGTCTCCCTTAGCACTCCTATTGATAGAAACTAAGAGGGAGCCAGTTGACAAGAAAGAAATGTGAATAAAACTGTCTTTGTTCACAGATGACATGACTGTCTATGTAGAAATTCCAAAAGAATTAATGAAAAATTTCTGAAACTAATAATGATTGTAGCAAGTTCATAGGATATAGATTAATATAAAAAAGTAAATTGCTTTGCTTTATACCAGCAATGAGCAAGTGGAATTTGAAATTAAAAACACAATACTCCCCAAAAATAAACTTCTTAGGTTTAAATGTAACAAAATATGTACATGATCTATGTGAGGAAAAGTATAAAACTCTGATGGAAGAAATAAAATAAGAACTAAATAAAAGGAGAGATAGTCCATGTTCATGGAAAGGAAGACTTGATATTGTCAAGATGTCAATTCTCCCCAACTTGACTAATACATTCAATGCAATCTCAATAAAAATCCTAGCAAGTTGTTTTGTGAATGTCAACAAACTGTTTCTAAAGTTTCTACGGAGAGGCAAAAGATCTGAAATAGCCAACACAATGACATAGGAGACCAAAGTTGGAGGACTGATAGTACCTAACTTCAAGACTTAGTATAAAGCTACAAAAATCAAGACAGTGAAGTACTGGCAAAGTAATAGACAAATGGACCAATGGAACCCAGAAATAGATCCACATAAATGCAGTCAACTGATATTTGACAAAGAAGAGGAGAAAAGCCAATACAATGGAGAAAAGATAACCTTGTTAATGAATGGTACCTGAACAACTGGGCATCCACATGCCAAAAAAAAAAAAAAAAAAGAATCTAGACACAAACCTTATACCCTCAACAAAAATTAACTCAAAATGGATCATAGACCTAAATGTAAAATGCAAACTATAAAAGTCTTAGCATATAACATAGGAGAAAATCTAGATGAACTTGGGTATGGCCATAACTTTTTAGATACAATACCAAAAGCATGATCCATGAAAGAATTGATAAGCTGGATTTCATTAAAACTAAAAACTTGCTCTGTGAAAGACACTGTAAAAAGAAATGAGAGGACAAGATGCAGACTAGGAGAAAATATTTGCCACTTTGGGATGCCAAGGTGGGAAGATCACTTGAACACAGGTGTTCAAGACAACATAGCGAGACTCTGTCTCTAGACAAAATTTGGCTGGGTGTGGTGGCTCACGCCTGTAATCCCAGCACTTTGGGAGGCTGAGGCAGGCAGATCACAAGGTCAGGAGTGTGAGACCAGCCTGGCCAATATGGTGAAACCCCATCTCTACTAAAAATACAAAAAATTACCTGGGCGCTACTTGGGAGGCTGAGGCAGGAGAATCGCTTAAACCTGGGAGGCAGAGGTTGCAGTGAGTCGAGACTGCACCACTGCACTCCACCCTGGTGACAGAGTGAGACTCCATCTGAAAACAAACAAATAAAATGAAAAGTTAGCCAGATGTGGTGGCATGCACCTGTAGTCCCAGCTATTCAGGAGGCTGAGGTGAGAGAGCTCAAGGCTACAGTGAGCCATGATTATGTCACTGCACTCCAGCCTAGGTGACAGAGCAAGAAAATATATATATATACACACACACACACACACACACACACACAAAAAAAAAAAAAAGGTGTTTTTGATAAAGGACTAGTTTCCAAAATATCAAAGAACTCTTAAAATTCAACATTAAATGTATTTAGTCAGGTTCTCCACAGAAACAGAATCAATAGGAGAGATAGATAAGTAAATAGACAGGTAGGTAGAAAGGTAGATAGATAGATAGAGAGATATTTATTATGAGATATTGGCTTACACAATGATTAAGTCCCACAATCTGTCATCTGCAAGCTGGAGGCCAGGAAAGCCAGTGCTGTAGCTCTGGTCCAAACCTAACACCTGTGAATCAGGGGGCTAAGGGTGTTAAGTCTCAGTCTGAGTCCAAAGGCCTAAGAACTAAGGCCAGGTGCAGTGGCACACACCTATAATTTGGGAGGCCGAGGCAGGCGTATCACTTGAGGTCAGGAGTTTGAGACCAGCCTGGCCAACATGGTGAAACCCCGTCTCTACTAAAAATACAAAAATTAGCCGGGTGTGGTGGCATGTGCCTATAATCCCAGCTACTTGGGAGGCTGAGGCAGGAGGATTGATTGAACTTGGGAGGTTCAGTTTGCAGTGAGCCATGATTATGCCACTGCGTTCCAGCCTATATGACAGAGTGAGACCCTGTCTCCAAAAAAAAAAAAAAAAAGACAAATAAACATATGTAACATATGTAAAGATGTTCCACATCATATGTCTTTAGGAAACTGCAAATTAAAACAAAAATGAGATACCACTACACACTTATTAGAATGGCCAAAATCTAGAACACTGAAAACACCAAATGCTGTCAAGGATGTGGAACAACAGGAGCTCTCGTTCTTTGTTGGTGGGAATGCCAAATGGTACAGCTACTTTGGAAGGTAGTTTGGCAATTTCTTACAATACTAAATATACTCTTACAATATTATCCAGCATTTGTGCTTTTTGGTATAAGCTTAAATTAGTTGAAAACTTATGTTCACACAAACCTGCACATGGGTGTTTATAGCAGCTTTATCCTTAATTGTCAAAACTTGTAAGCAACCAAGATGTCTTTCTGTAGGTGAATGGAAAATTAAACCATGGTACATCCAGAATTGAAATATTATTCAGTGCTATAAAGAAATGAGCTGTTAAGCCATAAGAAGACATGGAGGAACATGCATTAAGTGCATATTATTAAGTAAAAGAAACCAGCTGAAAAGGCTAAATACTGTGATTCCAACTATGTGACATTCTGGAAAAGGCAAAATTATGGAGATAGTGAAAAGATCAGTGGTTGCCAGGGACTGGGGTAGGGGAAGGTATAAAGGGGTGGACCACAGAGGATTTTTAGGGCAGTAAGACCATTCTGTATAATACTTATATGATGGATACAGGTCATTATACATTTATCCAAACCCAGAGAATGTACAACACAGAGTTGTGTTCACCACAGTGAACCCATGTGTAAACTGTGGACCTTGGGTGATAATGATGTATCAATATAGGCTGATCAGCTGTAAGAAGAGTGCCTCTCTGCAGCAGGATGTTGACAGTGGGGGAGGCTGTGCATGTGTGGGGACAAAGGGTATATGAAAACACTCATATTTTCTGATCAGTTTCACTGTGAACCTAAATCTGTTGTTTGAAAAAATAAGTCAATTTAAGAAAGAAAACAAAATGTAATTTGCAGAATACCACCCCCAGCATCATGGTGTATAGAAGGGTGGATTTGAAGTTGAAGGACATAGTTTGATAATCAGCATACTATCCTTGCGGACAATATAAGAGAAGCCTAGAACAATTTAACTTTGTTGGTTCACCTCCCAATGTCTATGTTATTGTTTTAATGTGTTTTAATTCTATATTTTTACTTAAATTCTAGAAGACATTAATGTTGTTGTTTTATTCTTTATTCTTTATTCTTTTTTGTAGAGCCAGGGTCTCCCTATGTAGCCCAGGCTGGTCTCGAACTCCTGGCCTCAAATGATCCTCTCCTCTTGGCCTCCCAACATTCTGTGGTGGCATGAGCCACCACACCTGGCTCTCCTCATTATGGAAATGTATTTACACTAGTCATAAAATTTCTAGTGGAAGTTGTTTTCTTTCATCACATTACAGATATCAACTATTGTCTTCTGTCTTTCATTGTTGCCATAAGAAGTCAGTTTTCAGTCTAAACTGCTGCTCCTCTGAAGGGAAGCTGTTTCTCTAGCTGCTTTTAATTTAATTTTTTACTCTGGTAAAAGTTGCATGCAGTGAAGTGCACAGACCTTACCTGTATAAGGACAATGAATTTTGACAAATGCATACACCTATATGTCCCACAGTCTGGTTGCTTTTAAGATCTGCTGTTTTCCTTTAATGTTATTCGGTTTCACCATACTATGTTTATGTGTGGACTTCTTTTTACCTACCCTGCCTGAAACTTGTTGGGCCTCTTCAATCTGTGTTGATTTGTATCTTTCATTAGTTCTGAAAAATGCCCAATCAATAGGTTTGCTACCATGCTCTCTTCTCATTCCAGAACTCCAATTAGTTAGTTTTTTTTTTTTTTTTTTTTTTTTTAAAGATGGAGTTTCCCTCTGTTGCCAGGCTGGAGTGCAGTGGTGCGATCTCGGCTCACTGCAAACTCCATCTCCCAGGTTGAAGTGATTCTCCTGCCTCAGGCCCTGAGTAGCTGAGACTAGGCATGCACCACCATACCCAGCTAATTTTTGTATTTTTAGTAGAGACAGGATTTCACTATGTTGGCCAGGATGGTATCAATCTCTTGACCTCATGATCTGCCTGCCTTGGCCTCCCAAAGTGCTGGGATTACAGGCATGAACCACAGTGCCCAGCCTAGTTAGATTTTTACTCTACTCTTCATATATCTTTCTCTTTCAAACTCTCCTCTTTGTTGCTCTGCATTTTATTCTGGATAATTTAATCTAATCTATCTTCTAGTTCATTAATCCTATCTTCAGCTAAATCTAAACTGGTCTTTGGGTTACTTAAATTTTAAATGGAAAATTTCAAACACAATCAAAAGTACAATGAATCCCTCTGTACCTATCATCTTGCTGCAACAATTACAAAATAAGTTTAATTTTGTTTCATCTATATCCCACCAATTTCCCCTGGACTCCCACAGGATTATTTTAATGCAAATCCCAGACATTATGCCATTCCATTAATAAATACATGCATCTGTATCTCTAAGAGTTAAGGACCATTTTTAAAACCATACCAAAATACCACGACTACGTCTAACAAAATTAACAAGTTCTTTTTTTTTTTTTTTTTTTTTTGAGGCAGAGGTGAGGTGCAGAGGCAAGATCTCAGGTCACTGCAACCTCCGCCTACCCAGTACAAGAGATTCTTATGCCTCGGCCTCCCAAGTAGCTGGGATTACAGGCGGCTGCCACCACGCCTACTAATTTTATGGTATTTTTATTTTTTGTATTTTTATTTTTACTTTTTTTTTTTGAGACAGAGTTTCGCTCTTGTTGCCCAGGCTGGAGTGCAATGGCGTGATCTCAGCTCATTGTCACCTCCGCCTCCCAGGTTCAAGCAATTCTCCTGCCTCAACTGGTCCCAAACTTCTGACCTCAAGTGATCCACCCGCCTTGGCCTCCCAAAGCGCTGGGATTACAGGTGTGAGCCAGCATGCTTAGTCAATTTTTTTTTGTTTTTAGTAGAGATGGGGTTTTCCATGTTGGCCAAACTGGTCTTGAACTCCTGACCTCAAGTAATCTGCCCTCCTTGGCCTCCCAAAATGCTGGGATTACAGGCCTGAGTCACTGCGCTCAGCCAACAGTTTCTTAATATCACATAATATCCAGAGTCCATAATTGACTAATAAAAGTTTTTTTATAGATAGTTTGATTCAGGATCCAAAGAAGATCTATGCATTACATTTGGCTGCTATGTCTCCTAGATCTCTTTTATTCTCTAACAGTTCTCCTTTCCCACCTTTTTCCCCTTGCAGTGTACTTTGTTGAAGAAACTGGAGCTTTTATTCTGTTTGTTCCTGATTACATTCCCTCGATGTCATTTAACATATTCTCAGATTTCTCATACTTCCTGTAAACTGTTGGTTATATTTAGAATCTTCTTTGGGCTTGACACAGTGGCTCACGCCTGTAATCCCAACACTTTGGGAGGCCAAGGCAGGCGGACCACCTGAGGTCAGGAGTTCAAGATCAGCCTGGCCAACATGGTGAAACCCCATCTCTACTAAAAATACAAAAATTAGCCAAGTATGGTGGCACGCCCCTGTAATCCCAGCTACTCAGGAGGCTGAGGCAGGAGAATCGCTTGAACCTGGGAGGCAGAGGTTGTAGTGAACCAAGATCGTGCCACTGCACTCTAGCCTGGGCAACAGAGCCACACTCTGTCTTAAAACAAAACAAAACAAAAAAATTCTTCTTTGGAGAGCAAGAATCCTTCATAGATAATGCTCTGTGTTTCCTATTGTATCACATCAAGAAGCCCTGGTTGTTCCTCCTTTCATGATGTTAGATTTTGTCAGTGTATTCACTTAGTGTCTGTTTGATTCACCCACAAGCCATGTAACTAATGTTTTTGGAGGTCATTGGTGACAGTTGACTAGATTATTTATTTCATTAGGACTGTAAAAAGATGGCAGCATATCATTCCTTCTACACTTATTAGCTGAAATTCTTCTATAAAGAAGAATTCTTAAGTTATTTAATTACTTTATCCATTCATTTTAAAATTTAATTTTTATTTTAAAATTTATTTATTTATTTATTTATTTATTTATTTGAGATGGAGTCTCGCTCTTGTTGCTCAGGCTGGAGTGCAATGGCATGATCTCGGCTAACTGCAACCTCCACCCCCCGGGTTCAAGCAATTCACCTGCCTCAGCCTCCAGAGTAGCCGGGACTACAGGCACATGCTATCATGCCTGGCTAATTTTTGTATTTTTAGTAGAGAAGGGGTTTCACTACGTTGGCCAGGCTGGTCTCAAACTTCTAACCTCAAGTGATCCTCCTGCCTCAGCCTCCCAAAGTGCTGGTATTACAGGCGTGAGCTACCGTGCCCACCTATTTTTATTTTTTATTTCAATAGTTTTTGGAATACAGGTGGTCTTGGGTTACATGGATAAGTTCTTTAGTGGTAATTTCTGAAATTTTGGTGCACCTGTCACCCAAGCAGTGTACACTGTACCCAACATGTAGTCTTTTACCCCTCATCCCCCTCTCCTATTCCACCTCCAAGTCCCCAGAGTCCATTATATCATTTTTATGCCTTTGCATCCTCACAGCTTAGCTCTCACTTATAAGTGAGAACATGCGGTATTTGGTTTTCCATTCCTGAGTTACTTCATTTAGAATAATGGCCTCTAGCTCCATTCAAATTTCTGTAAAAGACATTATTTTATTCTTTTTAAATGGCTGAATAGTATTCTGTGTGTTTATATACACCACATTTTCTTTATCCACTAACTGGTTGGTGGGTACTTAGGTTGGTTTCATATTTTTGCAACTGCAAATTTTACTGCTATAAGCTTATAAAGACTTCTTTTTCCTTTGGGTAGATACCCAGTAATGAGATTGTTGGATTGGATGGTAGTTCTACTTTTAGTTTTTAAAGGATCTCTATACTGTTTTCCATAGTGGTTGTACTAGTTTACATTCCCACTAGCAGTGTAAAAGTGTTCCCTTTTTACCACATCCACACCAACCTCTATTATTTTTTCACTTTTTTATTATGGCCATTCTTGCAGAAGTAAGGTGGTATATCATTGTGGTTTTTGCATTTCCCTGATAATTAGTGATGTTGAGCATTTTTTCAGATGTTTGTTGGCTGTTTGTATATTCTTGTCCTTTGCCAACTTTTTGATGGGATTATTTGCTTTTATTCTTGCTGGTTTGTCTGAGTTCCTAGTAGATTCTGGATATTAGTCCTTTGGGGGATGCATAGTTTGTGAATATTTTCTCCCACTCTATGGATTGCCTGTTTACTCTGCTGATTATTTATATTGCTGTGCAGAAGCTTTTTAGTTTAATTAGGTCTCTTTGTTGTTGTTGCATTTATTTTTGGGGTCTTAGTCATGAATTCTTTGCCTAAGCTAATGTCTACAAGAGTTTTTCCGATGCTATCTTCTAGAATTTTTATAGTTTCAAGTCTTAGATTTAAGTCTTTGATCCATCTTGAGTTGATTTTTGTATAAGGTGAGATATGAGGATTCTGTTTCATTCTTCTACATGTGGCATGCCAGTTTTCTCAGCACCATTTATTGAATAGGGTGTCCTTTCCCTGATTTATGTTTTTGTTTGCTTTGTCAAAGATCAGTTGGCTGCAAGTATTTGGCTTTATTTCTGGATTCTCTATTCTGTTCCATTGGTCTACATGCCTATTTTTATACCACTACCATGCTGTTTTGGTAATTATAGCCTTGTAGTATAGTTTGAAGTCAGGTAATGTTATGCTTCTAGATTTGTTCTTTTTGCTTAGTCTTGCTTTGGCTATGTGGGCTCTTTTTTGGTTCCACATGAATTTTAGGATTGTTTTTTCTAGTTCTGTGAAGAATGACGATGGTATTTTGATGAGAATTGCATTGAATCTGTACATTGTTTTGGACAGTGTAGTCATTTTCACAGTTGAATCTACCTATCTGTGAGCATGGGATATAGTTCCATTTGTTTGTGTCATCTACGATTTTGATTTCTTTCAGCTGCATTTTGTAGCTTTCCTTGTAGAGATCTCTCACCTCCTTGGTTAAAAATATTCCTAAGCATTTTATTTTTTTTGCAGCTATTGTAAAGGGATTGAGTTCTTGATTTGATTCTCAGCTTGGTTGTTGGTGTGGTGTATGGATAGGATCATATACCTAGAAAACCCTAAAGACTCATCCAGAAAGCTCCTAGATCTGATAAATGAATTCAGTAAAGTCTTATTTTTAATTTAAAATTTTATACCTTTTATTTCTGGAGCCTCTATCTTAAAATGTGCTACGTTATTATTTATTTATTCCTTATTTCTTTAGTTTTCTGTTTTTCAATATATTCTTGTTTCTCTTTTATTTCTTTCAACAGAGTAAGTGTAATTATTTTAAAATCTGTATCAGATAATTACAATATCTAAAGTCTTTCAGGCTCAGTTTTTGCTGTTATTTCTTCTGGTTCTTATTTATGAGGTCTCCTCATGCGTTTGTGGGGGGTGGGGTGTGTGTGTGTGTGTGTGTGTGTGTGTGTGTATGAACTACTAATTTTCCTTGGAAAATGACTTCTAGGAGTTCTTTGGTGGTAGGATGAAAAGACATTTTTCTAGTGTGTATTTGGATTTGTTTCTGCCCATGCCTAGGCACATTATACTCACCTCTTCAAGACCACCTCAAACTAAATGTACAAATTAAGTAGATTTTTTTTGTCTGTCTGTTTTTAAACTGCCTGAATCTGAAATTACACTGAAAATTTCTTTAAGGGACCATTTGTGGTCACAAATTCCTCTGCTCTGACACCAAGGTAACTTTTGCTGTGGTTCCCTGAGAATGGGGAGGTAAAGGAAGGTTCACTATGGAGGGAATCTCCTCTCAGACTCTTCACCCTGGTGAATCTTCCGTCCCTTCCTCTAGAAAACGAAGCTCAAGTCTGCATATGTGGTAGATGCCCTCCAAGCAAATGTGATTGCTGTTTTGAATACTTCTTTAGGTTTCTGACCCCCTTTATACTTTGGCCTGTTGATTCTTTACTGTCTTCTTGGCTCTACCATGCTTTTAAGAAGGTATTTCCATTTTTTTCCAGCATTTTTTAGTTGTTTTTTTGTGGGAGTATCAGTTGAATACCTAACCTACTATATGGAAGAAAACAGAAATCTGTTTAGCTTTTCCAATACAACTTTTTATTTTTATAGAATTAATAATTGTTTTTTATCCTCCTTAGCTTTCTACCAACTTGCCACTAATATATCTGCAAACTCTTCTCATGCAAATCTCTTCTCCCTAAGTTCAAATGCATTAGGTAGTCTTTGTATTTCTTAAAGAAATTACTCTCAAACCGTTCTGAACTGCTCTAATTTTGATGAATTGATCTCTAGTCCTGCCATACAACTTGGCATCTCCCTTCACCATTGTCCTGGAGATTCCTTTGGTCTCTTTTGTGCTGGATCTCACTTCTTGGACTTCACGCATTTCTCTCTCTCTCTCTCTTTTTTTTTCAACTGACTAATTTGTCTTGGCCTAATAAATCCTCTATCTTTCTGAAAAGCAGCGCATGGAATAGCAATACTTTGAGAACTTGCATGTCTGAAATCATTTTTATTCTGGATTCACAATTAAATTATAGTTTGATTCAACATAGTAGAAGTTCTAGCCAGAGCAATCAGGCAAGAGAGAAAGAAATAAAAGGCATCCAAACTAGAAAAGAGGAAGTCAAATAATCCCCATTCACTGATAATATGATTTTTTTTTTTTTTGAGATTGAGTTTCGCTCTTGTTGCCCAGACTGGTGTGCAATGGCGCCATCTCGGCTCACCACAACCTCTGCCTCCCGGGTTCAAGCGATTCTCCTGCCTCAGCCTCCCAAGTAGCTGGGATTGCAGGCATGTGCCACCATGCCTGGCTAGTTTTGTATTTTTAGTAGAGATGGGGTTTCTCCATGTTGGTCAGGCTGATCTTGAACTCCCGACCTCAGGTGATCTGCCCACCTTGGCCTCCCAAAGTGCTGGGATTACAGGCGTGAGCCACCACGCCCAGCAATATGATCTTATATCTACAAAATCCTGAAGACTCCACCAAAAAAACTCTTAGATTTGATCAATTAATTCAGTAAAGTTTCAGGATACAAAATAAATGTACAAAAATCAAGAGTGTTTCTAATCACTAACAATGTTCTAGCTGTGAATGAAATCAAGAAGGTGATCTCATTTACAATAGCTACCAAAAAATAAAATATCTAGGAATATATTAACCAAGGAGGTAAAAGAATTCTATAAGAAAAACTACAAAACACGAAAGAAATTGTAGGTGACATAAACAAAATAAATAAATACACACAGGCATACATACATGGGAAAGAATAACCTTTTCAACAAATGGTATAAACAGTGCTGGGGAAATTGGATTGCCATGTGCAGAAGAATGCAACTGGACCCCTATCTTTTACTATATGCAAAAATCAACTCACAATGGACTAAAGACTTAAATGTAAGACCTGAAACTTTAAAAATACTAGCCAAAAACCTAGGGAAAACTCTTCTGGACATTGGCTTAGGAAAATAATTCATAACTAAGACCTCAGAAGCACAGGCAACAAAAAACAAAAATAGGCAAATGGGACTTAATTAAACGACAAAGCTTCTGCCTAGCAAAGGAACAGTCAACAGAATGAACAGACAACCTGCAGAATGAGAGAAACTATTTGCAAAATATACATCTAACAAGGGTCTAATATCAGAATATAAAAGGAACTAAAACTCGACAAAAATCTGAAATAACTCCATTAAAAGTGAGCAAAGGTTATGAATAGACATTTTTTCCCCAAAAAGATATACAAATGACCAAGAAATGTATGAAAAAATGCTCAATATCACTAATCATCAGAGAAATGCAAATTAAAACCACAATGAGATACCATCTTACAACAGTCAGAATGGCTATTACGGAAAAGTCAAAAAATAACATGTTGGTGAGGATATGAAGAAAAAAGAACACTTAAACACTGCTGGTGGGAATGTAAATTTAGTACAACCTCTATGGAAAAGAATGGAGGTTTCTCAAAGAACTAAAAAATAGAATTACCACTTGATCCCACAATCCCATTACTGGGTATCTACCCAAGGAAAAGAAATTATTATATCAAAAAGATACTGGTATTTGTATGTTTACTGCAACACTATTCACAATAGCAAAGATATGGAATCAACCTAAGTGTATATCAATGGATGACTGGTTAAAGAAAATGTGGTATATATATATATATACACAATGAAATACTATTCAGCCATAAAAAAGAATGAAATCTGTCTTTTGCATAAACATGGATGGAATGGGAGACCATTATCTTAAGTGAAACAAGTCAGACACAGAAAGACATGTTGCATGTTCTCACTTATAAGTGGGAGCTAAACAATGTGTACACATAGACATAGAGTGTGGAATAATAGACAATGGAGACTCAGAAGGATGATGGAGTTTGAGGGGGCTGGATGATGAGAAATTACTTAATGGGTACAATACACATTGTCTGGGTAATGGATACCCTAAAAGCCCTGACTTCACCACTACACAATCTATGCATGTAACAAAATTGCGCTTGTATTCCACAAATTTATATAAAAATAATGTTGAATTAACAAACATTTTAGTTTGGTGGAGTATAGAATTATAGGTTGGAAATAATTTTCCTAAAAAATTTGAAGGTACTTTATATTATTTTCTAGCTCCCAATGTATTTTTTCTTTTTTAAGAGACAGGGTCTTACTCTGTCACCCAGGCTGGTTGTGTACCGTGGCATGTTCATGGCTGACTGCAGCCTTGACCTCCTGGGCTCAAGTAATACTCCTACCTCAGCCTCCCAAGCAGCTGGGATCACAGGCACTCGCTACCATGCCCTGCTACTTTTTTATTTTTTATTTTTTTGTAAAGATGGAGTCTCCCTATGTTGTCCTGGCTGGTCTCAAACTCTTGGGCTCAAGTGATCCTCCCATCTCGGCCTTCCAAAGTGCTGGGATTACAGGAGTGAGGCACCACACCCAGCCCTCCCAATGTTGATGAGTTTGTAAGCCCAATGCTGTTCTGATTCCTTTTTTTTAAATTTAAAAAATTGTATTTTAAATTTGTGTGGGCACACAGTGGTGTACATATGTATATATTTATGGGGTACATGAGATACTTTGATACAGACATACAATAAGTAACAATCACATCATGAAAAATGGAGTATCCGGTCGGGTGCGGTGGCTCATGCCTGTAATCTCAGCACTTTAGGAGGCCGAGACGGGCGGATCACGAGGTCAGGAGATCGAGACCATCCTGGCTAACACGGTGAAACTCCGTCTCTACTAAAAATACAAAAAATTAGCCGGGCGTGGTGGTGGGCGCCTGTAGTCTCAGCTACTCAGGAGGCTGAGGCAGGAGAATGGCGTGAACCCAGGAGGCAGAGCTTGCAGTGAGCTGAGATCATGCCACTGCACTCCAACATGGGTGATAGAGCGAGACTCTGTCTCAAAAAAAAAAAAAAAAAAAAATGGAGTATCCATCCCCTCAAGAATTTATCCTTTGTGTTACAAACGATCCAATTATACTCTTTATTTTAAAATGTACAATTATTATTGACTATAGTTACCCTGTTATGCTATCAAATACTAGGTGTTTTTCATTATTTCTGTTTTGTACCCATTAGCCATCCCTACTTCTCCCCAACCCCACACTACCCTTCCCAGCATTTGGTAACCATCCTTCTACTCTCTATCTCTGTGAATTCAACTGCTTTGATTTTTAGCTCTCAAAAATAAGTGAGAACATGTGAAGTTTGTCTTTCTGTGCCTGGCTTATTTCACTTGACATAATGACCTCCAGATCCATCCATGTTGTTTCAAGTGACAGGATCTCATTCTTTTTCATGGCTGAATAGTAAGTACTCCTATGTGTATATGCACTACATTTTTTAAATCCATCTGTTCATGGACACTTAGGTTGCCTCCAAATCTTAGCTATTGTGAATGGTGCTGCAACAAAAATGGGAGTACAGATATCATTTCGATATATTGATTTCCTTTCTGTTGGGTATATACCCATCAGTGGGAATGCTGAATTTTATGGTAGCTCTATTTTTAGTTTTTTGAGGAAACTACAAACTGTTTTCTATAGTGGTTGTACTAATTTACATTCACACCAACAGTGTACAAGGGTTCCCTTTTCTCCACGTCCTCTCAAATATGTGTTATTGCCTATCTTTTGGGTAAAAGCCATTTAAACTGGAGTGAGATGATATCTCATTGTAGTTTTGATTTTCATTTCTCTGATGATCAATCATGTTGAGTACCTTTTCATACACCTGTTTGCCATTTGTATGTCTTCTTTTGAGAAATGTCTATTCAGATCTTTTGCCCATTTTAAAATCAGATTATTAGATTTTTTTTCTTTTGTTTGTGCTCCTCATATATTCTGGTTACTACTCCTTTGTCAGATGAGTAGTTTGCAAGTATTTTCTCCCATTCTGTGGGTTGTCTCTTCACTGTGTTGATTGTTTTCTTTGCTGTGCAGAAGCTTTTTAACTTGATGTGATTCTATTTGTCCATTTTTGTTTTGGTTACCTGTGCTTGTAGGGTATCTCAAGAAATTTTTGCCCAGGCCAATGTCCCAGAGAGGCTCCTCAATGTTTTCTTACAGTAGTTCAATAGTTTCAGGTCATAGATGTAAGTCTTTAAGCCATTTTGATTTGATTTTTATGTATGGCAAGAGATAGGGGTCAAGTTTTATTCTTCTGCATACGGATATGTAGTCTTCCCTGTACCGTTTATTGAAGAACTGTCTCTCCTCCAGTGTCTGTTCTTGGCACCTTTGTCAAAAATGAGTTCACTACAGATATATGGACTTGTTTCTGGATTCTGTATTCCATTCCATTGGTCTGTGTCTGTTTTTATGCCAGTACCATGCTGTTTTGGTTATTATAGCTCTGTAGTATAATCTGAAGTCGGGTAATGTGATTCCTCCAGTTTTGTTCTTTTTTCTCGGGATAGCTTTGGCTATTCTAGGTCTTTTGTGGTTCCATTCTAGGTCTTTTAGGGTTGTTTTTTCTATTTCTGTTAAGATTGTCATTGGTATTTTGATAGGGATTGCATTTAATCTATAGATTGCTTTGGGTAGTAATGGTGTTCTGATTCTTAATCCTAATGCTGTTCTGATTTTTAAAAAATTTATTAACAAAGCAACAACATGAAGTCACATGTTCTGATTTTTTGTCTGTGTATGCAACTTGTTCTTTCTTTCTGGAAGCTTTTAGAATTGTTTCTCTGTGTCCAGTGCTCTGAGATTCTATAATGATGTGTCTTGGTGTGGGTTTAATTTGTTGTTCTGGATACTTAGGGTGCCCGTTCAATTTGGAGACTCTGTTCTTCAGTTTGGGTTAGTCCTTTTAAATAATTTTTTTGATGATTTCTTCGCTTCTGATTCTTTGTTCTCTTTCTGGAACTCTAATTTAGAACTCTTATTTCGTCCAGACCTTCTGGACTGATCCTTTAATTTTTATGTTTTCTCCTAAAGTAGAACAAATTTGATCTTCTTCAACTTTGTCCTCCAGCCTTTGTACAGAATTTTTATTTCTGTAACATGGTTTTAGTTTCCAAGAGCTCTTTTTGCTTATCGAAATAGTAGTTACTCTCAAGTAGTTTCCTGTTGTTATTTTATGAATGCACTATAATATCTCTTTGAGAAGTCTGATGATGGATTATTTTTAATGTTTTGTTGTTTTAGATGGAGTCTAGCTCTGTGGCCTAGGCTGGAATGCAGTGCAGCAATCTCAGCTCAAGGCAACTTCTGCCTCCCAGGTTCAATCAATTCTTCGGCCTCAGCCTCCTGAGTAGCTACAGGCGTGTGCCACCATGCCCTGCTAATTTTCGTATTTTTAGTAAATACAGGGTTTCACCACACTAGCCAGGCTGGTCTTGAACTCCTGACCTCAAGTGATCCGCCCACCTCGGCCTCCCAAAGTTTTGGGATTACAGGCATGAACCACCGTGCCCAGCCAATTTTTAAATGTTTTATTTTTGGTGGTTTTTTTTTTTCCCCCACTCCGTTGCAATTTATGTTTCCTCTCATTTGCTTTTTCCTTCTTGTTTGTTTTTGTTTCTTACTTGTATATTAAAGTCCTTCCTTAAACGTCTAATGATCTCTGGCTATTTATTTTGAAGAGTAAGAACACTAAAACGCTGATTGGAAAGTGAAATGAGGGCTGGGGCACCTAGGCCAAAGTCTTACATGTGGAATTCATTATAATTATCTACATCATTAAGAGAATTCTGATGAGGGTATCTTTGGGATTTTTCTTTGGAGCTGGTGAGATTCCCCAGAGAGGATTTTCCAAAGGTATAATCAGGCTCTTGTTTACCTTTGTTTCGTAATCAATATTCTCAAGTTTGCTAAACCAGTTACCATTCTTCGGTTAGATTTCCAGCTTCCAAAATGTTGCTGTTGTTGTCTCCTTTCCCTTTCTTACGGCCTGGAGAGTAATACATAATTCCACCTTTAACTGGAAGCCCCTGTATGTATGTATGTATGTATGTACTCACTTATTTGAGACCCGGTTTCGCTGTGTTGTGCAGGCTGCACTTGAACTCCTGGGCTCGGGAGATCCTCCTGCCTCAGCTTCCGGAGTAGCTGATACCACAGGTGCGTGCCACCGCGTCTGACTGCCCGCATTATTTCTCTAGGGTAGTTTTTTTGGAGGTCAGCTGCAGGATCGTATAGGAAGATTTTGACACAAATTTTCTTATTGCCCCAAAGCAATATGTATATATGAAAAGAGGTAAGCGTCTGTATAATAATTATTTGTTTTGCAACAAGCATTGAATAACTTTCACGGGCACTGCGCAAGTTACCTATCTGCCTCAATACTCCGCCCAGCGGTGGGCAGGTACAAACATCTGAAAAAGCAATGAAATGCGCATGACATTTAGGCGAAGACAGAGGGCAAACATAAAAGGGCCAAGCGCATAGACCACGCCTCTGAAATTGGGGTAGGCGAGAGGGGTTTGATCTTGTCGATGATTGGCTGGTCTCTGACCAATCACAGACAGCAACTGATTTTTCTAATCGTCGTGATCCACCTCCCCGGGGCCTTGAAGCTACGTTTACAAATAGGAATAGGGTACGTGGGAGGGATAGAACATATGGCCAATAAAATCATGTGGCGCCGATGGGCGTGTTGAGGCCACTGCCAGGCTTAGGGCGGAAACAGATTCTCTGGATAAGAGGGGGAACGAAAGATGGCGGCGGAAACGGTGCTGTCCAGTGTGTTGGGACTGCTGCTTCTGGGACTCCTGTTACCCGCAAGTCTGACTGGCGGTGTTGGGAGCCTGAACCTGGAGGAGCTGAGTGAGATGCGTTATGGGATCGAGATCCTGCCGTTGCCTGTCATGGGAGGGCAGGTGAGAGGCGTATAAGGGGCGAGGGTCCGGGCAGAAGAGGAAGCGAGTAAGAGATAGAGGAAGAAGGGCAGCTCCCGAGTCTGGGGCTGGAGCCTACGGGAAATCGGGAAGAGTAGGTATTGCTTTTACGGTGACCCCTGGGGATCGCAGACTGAGACCCATTCTCTAGGGGCCAGGAATTGGGAGAGGTGGGGCTTCCCGCTGTCAACGTTCAGGTCTCAGTTTACTATCGAAACACCGGGACTCCATTCCCGTAGAGAAATGGGAGCGCCCTCTCGCCTCACCCACTAAATACAGCTGGAGAGCTCGTGGCTTATTCTGTCTTCGACTGAGCTCTTCCCCAGGGTCTGAAGAGGGATTTCGTTGTTTTCCCTGATCCCAGCCTTTCTTTGCTTCCTTGCCCCCCGACCCTCCCTTCTTTCCCAGAGCCAATCTTCGGACGTGGTGATTGTCTCCTCTAAGTACAAACAGCGCTATGAGTGTCGCCTGCCAGCTGGAGCTATTCACTTCCAGCGTGAAAGGGAGGAGGAAACACCTGCTTACCAAGGGCCTGGGATCCCTGAGTTGTTGAGCCCAATGAGAGATGCTCCCTGCTTGCTGAAGGTGAAAGGGACTGGGTTAGATAGAATGAGGGCTTGGGAACTAGCAGTTCATCCGAGAACTGTAGTCCAGTGAATGAGGCAGGATCTAGGGGACCTGTAGTGGTTAAGAAGACCACTGGAGGAGTAGACAGATTACACGGACAAGAAAGAAGCAAAGAATCCTGTAACCATTGATGACACTTTGCTGAATGTAGGAGCAGGTTAGGATAGAAGATCTCAGAAAAGGCCGGGCGCGGTGGCTCACGCCTGTAATCCCAGCACTTTGGGAAGCCAAGGCGGGCGGATCACGAGGTCAGGAGATCGAGACCACGGTGAAATCCCATCTCTACTAAAAATACAAAAAAAAAAAAAAAAAAAAAAATTAGCTGGGCGTGGTGGCGGGCGCCTGTAATCCCAGCTACTCGGGAGGCTGAGGCAGGAGAATGGCGTGAACCCGGGAGGCGGAGCTTGCAGTGAGCTGAGATCGGGCCACTGCACTCCAGTCTGGGCGACAGAGTGAAACTCTGTCTCAAAAAAAACCGAAAAACAAAAAACAAAAAAGAAGATCACAGAAAAGGGCTAACGCAAGACTGAGGGTCTGCGTCGGGTAGGAGGAGTACTTTCTTAAGCCTACCTGCTAAAGTCACCCCCTGCCCTATCACTCCACTCCAGTATCCAATTTTATTTTCGTCGTAGCACTTTTCATGATCTGAAATCATATTAACTGAATCAGTTTGTTTATTTTCGGTCTGAATCCCAGCATTAGAATGTAAACTCCATGAGATCAAATAATTTATCTTGTTCATAGTTGTATTCCCAGTGGCCAGAACAGTGCAAGGAATGTCCAGGAAGTTCAATTAATATTTAATTTTGGGTTCTTCTATGTTTCCCTAATATGATTGCTTCAGGGATACCATAATTTCTTATCTTTATGGAGGGGAAATGAGGATTTAAAAAATCTTTTAAGAGGGAGGAATGGAAAGACCACAAGTGGAAAATAGACTTTAGAGATAACTCTCTACGTCACAGAAGGAAAGCAGCCCTCCCTCCTTACTGAAAGTCTGGAGAATTGAGAGTGGAAGTGAAGGGAAGAGAATTGAGTGTGCAAGTAGATGAGAGGCTATGTGTCTTGGAGCCAGGAGACTCTGATTCCAATAAAAGACGTCTGCACCCCATCCCCCGATTGTTTAATTTTTAATTGTCAGACCAAGGACTGGTGGACATATGAATTCTGTTATGGACGCCACATCCAGCAATACCACATGGAAGGTAACTCCCTCCCATGTTTTCCTTAAGCCCTCAGCATCGTATCATTGAAGGTAACCTGCCTGCCCAGTTCCCTCCTACTCCTCTTAGGGGTAACAGTGCTTCTCTGTGGCTTCTCTTGCAGATTCAGAGATCAAAGGTGAAGTCCTCTATCTTGGCTACTACCAATCGGCCTTCGACTGGGATGACGAAACAGCCAAGGTGGCAAGAGTGTGGGATTCGGGAAGAAGGGGTTCTGGCCACCGGCTGAAAGCCCTGACAAGAAGGGGAGGGTCAAGATTAGCTGATCTGTTTCTTGGGGCTTGGTGGCCATTAGGACAAAGTTTCCTGGGGGGGGGCACAGGCCATTCTTTTGTCTCTGTGGGGATGCAGTGCCATCCTTCCTCTTTGCTGTCTTTCTCATCTCCCCCACTCCTGCCTCATGTCTTCTCCAGGCCTCCAAGCAGCATCGTCTGAAACGCTACCACAGCCAGACCTATGGCAATGGGTCCAAGTGCGACCTCAATGGGAGGCCCCGAGAGGCCGAGGTTCGGGTGAGTCTTGAGAGAGGAAGTTGACACTCCCATAGGGACAGTTCAGATTCTAAGGGAAGAGAATTGCATCTTATAGTCAGGGGGCTCCCTCCGAGATTTAAAACATATTTCCAGCAGGGCATGGTGGCTCATGCCACCAGCACTTTGGGAGGCCGAGGGGGGCAGATCGCCTGAGGTCAGGAGTTCAAGACCAGCCTGACCAATAAGATGAAACCCCATCTCTTCTAAAAATACAAAAATTAGCTGGGTGTAGTAGCGGGTGCCTGTAGTCCCAGCTACTCAGGAGGCTGAGACAGGAGAATTGCTTGAACCAGGGAGGTGGATGTTGCAGTGAGCCGAGGTTGTGCCACTGTGCTCCAACCTGGGTGACAGAGTGAGACTCTGTCTCAGAAAAGAAAAAAAAATAGCAAAAACACATTATTTCCAGGCTGGGCGCAGTGGCTCACGCCTGTAATCTCAGCACTTTGGGAGGCCAAGGCAGGTGGATCACCTGAGGTCACGAGTTCAGGAGCAGCCTGGCAAACATGGCAAAACCCTGTCTCTACTAAAAATATAAAAATAAGCCGGCCATGGCTGTGGGCACCCTGTAATCCCAGCTACTTGGGAGGCTGAGACAGGAGAATAACTTAAACCTGGGAGGCGGAGGTTGCAGTGAGGTGAGATCGCGCCATTGCACTCTAGCCTAGGTGACTAGAGCGCAACTCTGTCTCAAAATAAAATAAAATAAAACGTGTTTCCAGCTGCCACCTGGACATCATTACCTGGATGTTCAGAGGCACTTCAAGTCAACATTTCCCAGATCCTCTTCTCCATACCCCCAACCACACTTAATCTTTTTCCCACATTTCTCCTTTTTGTCGCCTCAGCAATAAACCTGAGTGCCATCCTTGACTCTTTCTTCTCCTCTGCATTGTCCCTCCTTTTATTTATTTAATGGCTCTTCAGTGAGGTCTTGCTGTATATGCAGGCATTAGGCTGGGCTCTGGGGATACAATGGTGAGCAAATGTGCAGCGCCTGCCCTCACAGGCTGCATTAGAGGGGAACACAGAATCATAGAAATGAATCTATGATTATCAACTAAGAAGTGAGATGAAGGAAAGGAATCTAGCTCTCTCAGAGTAAATAAAGCCCGTTTTTCCTACTTCTAGATATCTCTCAAAACTCTCCTATGCTTTCGTGTGGTCGGTACCTTCACTCTTGCCTGCATCCTTGCGAACAGCTTCTTTACAAGTGCCTCTGATCTAGTGGTCCTTAGCTGAGTGGAGGCAGGTAAATATAGAATGCAAAAAGTTCCTTAGGTCATTCTCATGTATTCATAAATATACACACCTGTAAAGAATTACATGACACCTGTCAGAGTTATCTTTCCATAATGCAGATTTGTACCTGCAGTCGTGTGCTGGTAAGTGTTGGACACCCAGATCTCTGTGGTGTGAGAGGGAACCCCTGATTTGTAACGTTTGCCAATATCTGTGGTAAAAATACTCCCATGATGCCCAAGTCAAATGATGTTAACTGTCTT
The DNA here is from genome assembly GCF_000951045.1 of Mandrillus leucophaeus. Classification (NCBI taxonomy): domain Eukaryota; kingdom Metazoa; phylum Chordata; class Mammalia; order Primates; family Cercopithecidae; genus Mandrillus; species Mandrillus leucophaeus. The sequence goes on from NW_012103499.1 coordinate 1,435,020, forward strand.
GCAACATTCTCCAAAACTTACCAGTTGGCTCCAACACACCTGTAAGTCTGCATCACTTCTTCATTCAGTCCTGAAAAACCTTCAGTGTTTCTGCCTTGCACAAAGGCTAAGATCCAAATGTTTCAGCACAGACCAGGGTGGTAGCAGTGCAGGTGATGGGAAGTAGTTGGATTCTGGATATATTTTGAAGGTAGAGCCAATGAGATTTGTTGATGGTTTGGATGTGGGATAGAATCATGGATTACTTCAAGATTTGTGGCTTGAGGAACTGGAATGATGGAATTGTAATTTACTGAAGTGTGAAGGAACAGGTTTGGGGGAGGAAATTAGGTTGGTTTTGGATATTGAAGGTTGAGGTGCCTTTAGACATCCTAGTGGTGATGTCCAGTTGACAGTTGGCTCTGTGATTCTGGAATTCAGGGACAAGTTCTGGGATATAGATATAAGTACTCATTGTATTTCTGCCACACTGGCCTTTTTCTGTCCTTCAAACCAGTGGGTCTCATTGTTCCCTCTGCCTAGAGCAGTCTCCTGCAGATGTTTGAATGATCGGCCCCATCCCCTCATTCAGGTTATATTCAAGTGACAATTCCCAGGGAACCTAACATAAGCAAACAGACACACATACACACACATGCACCTATTGCTCCTGTCCGAGTAAGCATCCACAGTGTTTTGTATTCTTCAAAGCATGTATCATTACTTGAAATTACTGTATTTGTTTAATTTCTGTCTTCCTGCACTAAGATAAGCTCTGGGGAGGCAGGGATGATGTCTGTCTTGTTTTCTGCTGTATCCACAGCTCCTGGAACAGTGCTTTGCTCAAATAGGTACCTAGAAATTATTCAATGAATGAATGAAATGAATGACAAGCCAGTTCTAATGTCACCTTTCTTGATTAACACAGAAAATTAGTTAGTTGTGTTCCTTCAGCACTTAATAATACAAGCATCCAAACACATATATAATCCGTTATAGCACTTACTTCATTGTATTCCAGTTATTCCTTTGGGTGTTTGTATCTTCAGTTGGCCAAGAACTGAGGTCAAGACTGCATAGCTTCCTCATCTCTGGTGAACATATGCTCTGTGCCAAGCACTAATAGAAACTAGGAACAAAAAGGTGGATGAGACGTAGTCTTGCTTTCAGGAAACATGTTAAATAAACAGCCACAACAAGCAGGATAAATGCCATGAGCAGTGAAGTGCAGCCTGCAGGGGAGCACACAGTCAGGACGGAGTCCAGGGTAAAAAGGAAGCCTCTTGGGAAAAGTGACCTTTGAACTGACATTGGAGGATGAGGAGTTAGCCTAGCAGATGGAGAGGATGGCGTGGGGAAGAAGAGGGCATTCCAAATGGAAGGTGCGCTAAGTGCAAAAGGCCTGGAGACAAGAGGCAATGGCCTATCCCAGGAACTGACAGATATTCACAGGGACTGATGGGGATAATCACGGGAAGAGGAGTATAGGAGATGAGTCTGGGCAGTTGGTAGGGGACAGGTCACGAAGGACTCTGTAGCTATGATGAGGAGTTTAGACAATCCAAGAGACAGTGGTTGGGGGAGGCAATGAGGTATTTGAAGCAGAATGATGACATATTCAGGTTTGGATTTGAAGGTCCACTCTAGCTGGAGTATAGCAAAGATTGAGAGCTCACTTAGGCAGCTGCAGTAATCCAGGTATGAAATAAAAGTGGCCGGGGGATGAAGAAATGTGAATATTTGGAGAGAGATTTAGGGGGCAAAATCAATAGAGTAAGAAGGAGTCAAGAATGATTTCCAGGCTTCTGGCTTGTGCAGTTAGATAGATGGTGATTCGTGTTACTGAGATAGGTATAATGGGAACAGGAGTAGGTGTGATGAAGGTAAATGGTGAGGCGATCAGGTAGAGATTTCCAAGGAGGCTGTGGATCTCTGGGTCTGGAGTTCAGCAGAGAGATCTGAATTGAACCCAGAGGTGGGGAGTCATCCTCGTCTCAGCTATAACTGAAGCCAGGGTATGGATGAAATCCCCCAAGGAAACAGTATCTAATGAGAAAAATGGGACAGAACTTCAAGGAAGCCAATATTGAGAGCATGGGAAGAAGAGGGTTTTGCCAGAAGAAGGGGCCAGAGAGGAGGCTATGGTGACATGGAAATGAGGAAGGACATATCTCAAGGGGAAATTGGTCCATGGTGTTGGCTGTGCCTGAACCTTCAAGGAAGAGGAGGATTAAAAACTGCTTGTAGGCAATCATAGTCATTATTATTTTAATAAAGGCAAAACATGTACATGGAAATAAAAAATCCAGACAGTAGAGAAGAGAGCCAGATGGAAAGTATAAATCCTCTACTCCCAGGCACTCCTGACCAGTCCTTTGGTTGGACTTAATGATAGACGTCATTGGTGATCTTTGCTGGGGCAATTTGAGCAGAGTGGTGAAGATGAGGTGTTGAGAAAAGTGGTGAAAAAGTGGAACTCAGCAGGGCATGGTGGCTCATGCCTGTAATCCCAGCACTTTGGGAGGCCAAGGTAGGCAAATCACTTGAGGTCAGGAGTTCGAGAACAGCCTGGCCAATATGGTGAAGCCCCATGTCTAGTAAAAATACAAAATTAGCTAGGTGTGGTGGTGGGTGCCTGTAATCCCAGCTACTTGGGAGGCTGAGGCAGGAGAATTGCTTGAACCCAGGAGGCAGAGGTCGCAGTGAGCTGAGATCGCGCCATTGTACTCAAGCCTGGATGACAGAGTGAGACTCTGTCTCAAAGGAAAAGAATGGAAATCTTTGAAGAAGTTTGGCTATGAAGGAGAGATAAAAGGTAAGCATTAGTGAGAGGTGCTGGGGGATTGAGAGAGGGGGCATTCTGTGTTTGGTGTGTGTTTTAAGATGGAATAGATTAGAACATGTTGAAGGCTGTTGGGTGAATGTTAGTGGAGAGGAGGAGAGGGAGGTGAAGATACAGTAGAGAGAATGAGAAAAGAATATGGGCAGGGCTGGGATGCAGAATCCTGGGAGAGCAATTTGCCTCAAAAGGAAGGTCTAGGGTCGTAACTGGAAGTGTATTTGCTAATGAGTCTGGAGGTTTTGGTGGCAGAAAGTTGAGGCCATTCCTATCTGGTTGCTTCTAGTTGTCAGTTCTTATGCCACTTGCCTAGGTGATCAAGTAAAGCCCCTACTCCAGGGCAGGCACTGTGACCTGTTGCTGGCCTGATGCCTCCTCAGTAGGAAGAGCGTGCATGTTGTTTGTCGAAAGTGCAGTCTCTGTGGGGCTAGGGAACAACTGGTTAGCTATGTGGAATTAAATAAATTTCTATTTATTGGTGTGTGTTTTAAGATGCAACAGACTAGAATATTTTGAAGGCTGTTGGGGAGATGTTAGTGAAGAGGAGGAGAGGGAGATCAAGGTGTAGTAGAAAGAATGAGAAAAAAATGTGGACAGGGCTGGGATGCAGAACCCTGGGAGAGCAATTTGCCTCAAAAGGAAGGTCTAGGGTAGTAGGTCAATTCAATTCTTATAAAGAAAAATTCTAGAGATATCAAAGTTTTAAGTTATAAAACATATAATTATACCAAAAAAAAATGTCATAGAGACCCATAAATTCACTGCCAAGTTAAACAGATGATAATGTTTTGCCTGATTTGCTTCAGATCTCTGGTTTAAGAAAAGGAATAAAATACTTATGCTAATAGCTAAAGCCCACCTTCATATTAATCACTCTCCCTCCTCACCAGAAACAACCACAACCCTCACTACGCTTGTTTTGTATTTTTATTAATGGTATATATGTATTACAGACAATAGATAGTGTTTTGTATTTTAAAATTATACATCAGGAGTATCAACTTGTTTTTTTCACTGATCAGTGTGTTTGCCACTCCATGGCATGACGTGGAGCTCTGGTTGAGTGATTTTTTTTTTTTTTTTTTTGGAGACAAAGTCTCGCTCTGTCACCCAGACTGGAGTACAGTAGCACAATCTAGGCTCACTGCAACCTCTGCCTCCTGGGTTCAAGTGATTCTGCTGCCTCAGCCTCCTGAGTAGCTGGGACTATAGGCACCCGCCACCATGCCCAGCTAATTTTTATATTTTTAGTAGGGAAGGGGTTTCACCATGTTGGCCAGGCTGGTCTTGAACTCCTGACCTCAAGTGGTCCACCTGCCTCAGCCTCCCGAAGTGCTGGGATTACAGGTGCGAGCCACCATGCCCAGCCTGGTTGAGTGATTTTAATGTCTATATTGTGTTTCATTGCTTACTTACCCATTCCTCTGTTGATAAACAGTTGGGTTTCAACTCTAATGCCCTTATACACAGTGCTGCAATGTAGGTCTTATTGTGAGTGTACAAGAATTTCTCCAGGGAAATACCTAGAAAGTAGAATCACTGGGTTACAGGAGTGTATGTTATTGGTGAATTCAATTTTTTGTTTGTTTGTTTTGTTCTGTTTTTCTGAGACAGAGTTTCACTCTTGTTGCCCAGGCTGGAGTGAAATGGCGCGATCTTGACTCACTGCAACCTCTGCCTCTCAGGTTCAAGCGATTCTCCTGCCTCAGCCTCCAGACTAGCTGGGACTACAGGCGCCCACCACCATGCCCAGCTAATTTTTGTATTTTTAGTGGAGATGGGGTTTCACCATCTTGGCCAGGCTGGTCTCAAACTCCTGACCTTGTGATCCATCTGCCTTGGCCTCCCAAAGTGCTGGGATGACAGGCGTAAGCCACCATGCCCAGCCCTCAATTTTTTTAATGATTGAAAAAATATATAACCTAAAAGTTCATTCTAACAGTCTTTAAGTGTACAATTCAGTGGAAACACTCACAATGTTCTGTCACCATCACTACTATTTCCAAAACTTTTTTCATCATCCCAAACAAAAATAACTATTTCTCCCTCTCCCAGACTCTGTTCTACTTTCTGTCTGTATCAGTTTCCTGTTCGAGGTACTTTATATGAGTGGAATCATACAAGATTTGTCCTTTTGTGTCTGGCTTATTTCACTTAGCATGGTGTTTTCAAGGTTCATCCATGTTGTAGCATATATCAGAATTTTATTCCTTTTTATGGCTTAATCATGTTCCACTGTCTGTATATACATTTTGTTTACCTATTTGTTGATGGATGGACACTTGGGTTTTCTTCTTTTGATTATTGTGAATAATGCTGTGATGAACATTGGTGTTCAAGTATCTGTTTGAGTCCTGTTTTCAGTTCTTTTGGGTCTGTACCTAGGAGTAGAATGTGCCTTATGGTAATTCTAGGTTTAATTTTTTTAGGAACTGTGAACTGTTTTTCCATAGCAGCTGCATCATTTTACATTCCTAGTAGCAGTGCATAGGGTTCCAGTTTCTCCATGCTATCTCCATCACTTATTTTCCTTTCTTTTGTTTTCTTTTTCTTTTTTTTTTTTTTTTCAGTAATAGCCATCTTAATGGGTGTGAAGTAGTATCTCATAGTGGTTTTTGATTTGCATTTCCCTAGTAACTAATGATGTTGAACATCTTTCATGTGCTTGGTGACCATTTGTATATCTTTTTTGGAGAAATGTCTATTCAAATCCTCTGCCCATTTTTGAATTGAGTCGGTTTTTCTTGGTGAGTTGTGAGAGTTCTTTATGTAATATATTCTGAATATTAATCCCTTATCAGATCTATGTTTTGTAAATATTTTCTCCCATCCTGTGGTTGCCTTTTTACTATCTTTTGTTTTGCTTTGTTTTTTGAGACAGAGTTTCACTCTTGTTGCCCGGGCTGGAGTGCAATGGCGCAATCTCAGCTAACTGTGACCTCCGCCTCCCAGGTTCAAGCGATTCTCCAGCCTCAGCAGTGTCCTTTGGCACACAAAAGCTTTTAATTTTGATTTCCAAGAGTTTTATAGTTTTAGCTCTTAAATTTAAGTCTTTGATTCATTTGAGGTTAATATTTTTTTCTTAGAGATGGGGGTCTCGTTATGTTGCCCAGACTAGCCTTAAACTCCTGGGCTCAGGTAAGCTTCTTACTTCAGCTTCTGAATAGCTGGGTTTATAAGGGTGTGCCATTGTGCCCAGCTGCTGATTTTGAGTTAATTTTTGTATATGGTGTAATTTTTGCATATAGTACAACTTCATTGTTTTGAATGTGGATATCCAGTTTTCCTGGCACCATTTGTTGAAAAGATTGTCCTTTCCCCATGGAATATTCTTGATATCCTTACCAAAAATCAATTGACAATATATGTGAGGGTTTATTTCTGGCCTTTCTATTCTATTCCATTGGTAAATATGTCTGTCTTTATGCCAGGATCACACTGTTTTGAGTATAGTAGCTTTGTATTAAGATTTAAGTCAGGAAATGTGAGTCCTCTAACTTTGTTCTTTTTTTTAAGATTGTTATGGGTATTTGAGATCCCTGGAAATTCCATGTGAATTTTAAGATTTTTTTTTCTACAAAAAACACCATTGGATGCCTTTCATTTATTTTTCACTCCTAATCACTCTAAAACTTCCAGTACTATATTGAATAGAAATGAAAAAAGTGTCTATCCTTGTCTTGTTCCTAATCTTAGGGGAGAAGCTTTCAATGTTTCACCATTGAGTATGATGTTAGCTGTGGGTTTTTCTTATATGGACTTTATCAATAATTGAAGACATTCCCTCCTATTCCTAGTTGATTGTTTTTTACATGAAAAGGTTATTTAATTTATCAAGTGCATTTTCTGCATCAGTTGAGATGGTCATGTGGGTTTTTTCCCCTTCATTCTATTAATATAGTGTATGACATTGATTTACCTATGTTGAACCATCCTTGCATTCTTGGAGTGAATCCAACATAAATCATGATGTATAATGCTTTTAATATGCTGCTGAATTTGGTTTGCTACCATTTAGTTGAGGAATTTTGCATCTGTATGTATAAAAGATATTAGTCGCTAGGTGTGGTAGCTCACACCTGTAATCCCAGCACTTTGGAAGGCCAAGGCAGGTGGATCATCTGAGGTCAGGAGTTTGAGACCAGCCTGGCCAACATGGTGAAACCCCGTCTGTACTGAAAATACAAAAATTAGCTGGATGTGGTGGCACCCACCTGTAATCCCAGCTACTCAGGAAACTGAGGCAGGGGAATCGCTTGAACCTGGGTGACGGAGGTTGCAGCGAGCCAGGATTACACACTGTACTCCAGCCTAAGTGACAGAGCAAGACTCCATCTCAAAAAAAAAAAAAAAAGATATTAGTCTATTGTTTTCTTGTAGTGTTTTGTAGTAGTATTGTCTAGATTTGATACTATGGCAATGCCAGTCTCACAGAATAAGTTAGGAAGGCATTCTTTATAAATTTCAGATTTAATTATTTTGTCACCTACATTCTGTCTATCTATACTTTGTCTTTTTTGTTTATAGTGTCTTAAATGAATTTTAATTTAAAAAAAATTTAAATTCCAATATAGTCAAACTTATCAGTCTTTTTCTTTATACCTTGTACATTTTATGTTTTTTATTTAATCCTTTCCTATTTACTATTCATTTTTTTTT
>NW_012103499.1:1442546-1464446 GCF_000951045.1 Mandrillus leucophaeus
GTACAACTTCATTGTTTTGAATGTGGATATCCAGTTTTCCTGGCACCATTTGTTGAAAAGATTGTCCTTTCCCCATGGAATATTCTTGATATCCTTACCAAAAATCAATTGACAATATATGTGAGGGTTTATTTCTGGCCTTTCTATTCTATTCCATTGGTAAATATGTCTGTCTTTATGCCAGGATCACACTGTTTTGAGTATAGTAGCTTTGTATTAAGATTTAAGTCAGGAAATGTGAGTCCTCTAACTTTGTTCTTTTTTTTAAGATTGTTATGGGTATTTGAGATCCCTGGAAATTCCATGTGAATTTTAAGATTTTTTTTTCTACAAAAAACACCATTGGATGCCTTTCATTTATTTTTCACTCCTAATCACTCTAAAACTTCCAGTACTATATTGAATAGAAATGAAAAAAGTGTCTATCCTTGTCTTGTTCCTAATCTTAGGGGAGAAGCTTTCAATGTTTCACCATTGAGTATGATGTTAGCTGTGGGTTTTTCTTATATGGACTTTATCAATAATTGAAGACATTCCCTCCTATTCCTAGTTGATTGTTTTTTACATGAAAAGGTTATTTAATTTATCAAGTGCATTTTCTGCATCAGTTGAGATGGTCATGTGGGTTTTTTCCCCTTCATTCTATTAATATAGTGTATGACATTGATTTACCTATGTTGAACCATCCTTGCATTCTTGGAGTGAATCCAACATAAATCATGATGTATAATGCTTTTAATATGCTGCTGAATTTGGTTTGCTACCATTTAGTTGAGGAATTTTGCATCTGTATGTATAAAAGATATTAGTCGCTAGGTGTGGTAGCTCACACCTGTAATCCCAGCACTTTGGAAGGCCAAGGCAGGTGGATCATCTGAGGTCAGGAGTTTGAGACCAGCCTGGCCAACATGGTGAAACCCCGTCTGTACTGAAAATACAAAAATTAGCTGGATGTGGTGGCACCCACCTGTAATCCCAGCTACTCAGGAAACTGAGGCAGGGGAATCGCTTGAACCTGGGTGACGGAGGTTGCAGCGAGCCAGGATTACACACTGTACTCCAGCCTAAGTGACAGAGCAAGACTCCATCTCAAAAAAAAAAAAAAAAAGATATTAGTCTATTGTTTTCTTGTAGTGTTTTGTAGTAGTATTGTCTAGATTTGATACTATGGCAATGCCAGTCTCACAGAATAAGTTAGGAAGGCATTCTTTATAAATTTCAGATTTAATTATTTTGTCACCTACATTCTGTCTATCTATACTTTGTCTTTTTTGTTTATAGTGTCTTAAATGAATTTTAATTTAAAAAAAATTTAAATTCCAATATAGTCAAACTTATCAGTCTTTTTCTTTATACCTTGTACATTTTATGTTTTTTATTTAATCCTTTCCTATTTACTATTCATTTTTTTTTGGGGTTTCTAAAAAAGTAGAAAAGTGTGAACAGAGTTTCTCATACTTTGGACTACAATTCAATACAAATTTATCTTAATGTATGTTATAAGATTAGGACCTAGATACACCTATTTTCCGCAATTGCCCCAGCACTGTTTATTGAATACACTATATATTCCTCTCTGATTTGTAATGCCTCCTCAGTTATTTACCAAGTTCTCAAATATATGTGCATTTTCTTCTTGGCTTCTCTTTTGTTCCAATAGTCTATCTATTCTTATGTCATTACCACATTGTTTTAATTACTATAGCTTTTTCATAAATCTTGGTATATGGTAGGATATACTTGCCTTTATTCTTCAAAACTGTCAGGTCTATCATTGGTCAAGTTCTATTAAAACTCCTTTTGGGGATTTTGGTTAGAATTTAATTTTAGACTGATTTGGAGAGAATTGATACTTTATAATATGAAGCCTTCACACACTATGAACATGTTTGTTTCCATTTGCTTGTTGTCCTATACTTTAGTAAAGTTTTAATTTTCTCTAAAAATTCTTGTACATCTTATGTGAGATTAGTCTTAGATACCTTATAGTTTTTATTTTTGTATTGTTTGTGTATACAAATATTTCAAACATACAGGACCTTATAGTTTTTTGATTCTATTTTAAATAGCATCTTTTACAAATTTCATTTTCTTTATTGTTATTATTATTTGAGATGGGGTCTTGTTCTGTCATCAAGGCTGAGGTGCGATCTTGGCTCCTGCAACCTCTGCCTCCCAGGTTCAAGTGATTCTCTGCCTCAGCCTCCCGAGTAGCTGGGATTACAGGTGTGCACCACCATGCCCGGCTAATTATTGTGTTTTTTTTAGAGAGGGGGTTTCACCATGTTGGCCAGGCTAGTCTCAAACTCCTGGCCTCATGTGATCCACCCTTGGCCTACTAAAGTGTTGGGATTACAGGCATGAGCCACCGTGCCTGGCCAAAAATTCCGTTTTCTGATTGTTGCTGGCACATGGTCACATTATTGGTTTTACATATTGATCTTATATTCAGCAACTTTTTTTGAACTCTTTCATTTTTAGTAGTTCACAAATGCTTGGGGATTTTCTGTATAGATAATTATGTCATTTGCAAGAGAGACAGTTTTGGTTTCTTCCTTTCTAAGTCTTATACATTTCATTTTTCTTATATCTCAAATGCAACAGAAGCGGCAATGATGGGCATCCTTGACTTGTTTCTGACTTTAAAGGGGATGCTCCTGAAGTTTCACTGTTAGCATGATGTTTTCCTGCAGGCTTTTTGCAGATACCTTTTATCAGGTATGTGAAGTTCCATTCTGTACCTAGACTGCTGGATATTTTCACCATGTACAGGTGTGGAATTTTAACACATGCTTATTCTGTGTCTATTGAGATAGTGATATGGTTTTTTTTAATATTAAAAATGTTAAATTTATAGTTTTTTTTATTCTTTCATTTCTAGGATAATCCGTGATCATGAAGTATTTTTTATACATTGCTATATTCAATATCCTGATAGTATAATTAACTTTTATAACTATTTTCATAAGTGGATTGGTCTATAATTTTCTGTTCTTATACTTACTTTGTTTTTGTATAAAGTTACATTCACTTCATAAAATGTCTTGAGGAGCTTCCCTCTTTTTCTGCTCTGTGGAGCAGTTTGCTAAGATATAGATTATTCTTCAAAGGTTAGGTAGGGTCGGGTGTGGTGGTTCATGCCTGTAATCCCAGCACTTTGGGAGGCCAAGGCAGGAAGATTGCTTGAGCCTAGGAGCCCAGCCTGAGCAACATAATGAGACTCCTGTCTCTCCAAAAAAAAGTTTTAAATTAGCGTGGTGTGGTGGTGTACACCTGTAGTCCCAGCTACTTGGGAGCCTGAAGCAGGAGGATTGCTTGAGTTGGAGAGGTTGAGGCTGTTAGGAGCTGTTACGCCACTGGACTCCAGCCTGGGTGACAGAGCATGACTCTATCTCAAAAAAAAAAAAAAAAAAAAAAAAAAAAAAAAAAAAAGGTTAGATAAAGTGAATCCTCCCCATCCCCGCAATATGCTACAAAACTGGTATATTGTGGGGATGGTTGTTGCTACTGATTTAATTTAATTTATTTAAAGATTGTAAGGCTTTTTAGGTTTGCTCCTTCATGAAGCTTTAATAAAGTATAGTTTCATAGGCCATTATTCATTTGTCTAAATTTTCAAATGTATTAGCATAAAATTACAGTTTTTTTAATAAACTCTTTTTATAGATATATCCTCTTTTGCTTTCCTAATATTGACTTTGCCTTTTCTCTTTTTTCTTGATCTATGTTGCCAGAGGCTTGTCTACTTTATTAGTCCAATAATCACCTTTTGGTTTTGTTTATCCTGTTGTCCATTTAGTATTTCACTAACATTGTATTAGTCCATTCTCACATTGTTATAAAGAAATACCTGTGACTGGGCAATTTACAAAGAAAAGAGGTTTGTCTCACAGTTGTGCTGGCCATAGAGGAAGCATAGCAGCCTCTACTTCCGGGGAGGATTTAGGAAGCTTCAATCATGGTGAAAGGCAAATGGGGAGCCAGAGTCTCACATGGCGGGAGCAGGAGCAAAAGAGAGAGGGGGGACGTGCCACAACCAGATCTCTTGAGAACTCACTCACTATCACGAGATAGCACATAGTGCTTTATGTGCCACCATGCCTGGCTAATTTTTGTATTTTTAGTAGAGATGGGGTTTCTCCATGTTGATCAGGCTGCTCTCGAACTCCTGACCTCAGGTGATCCACCTGCCTCGGCCTCCCAAAGTGCTGGGATTATAGGCGTGAGCCACTGTGCCCCGCCACACGTTCACTATTTTATCTTTGTTATTTCCTTCCTTCTCCTTTCTTTGTGTTACTCTGATTTCTTTTTTTCTAACAACTTGAATTTTGTTTAACATTAAAAAATTCTGGCCAGGCATGGTAGCTCATGCCCTATAATCCTAGCATTTTGGGAGGCCAAGGTGGAAGGATCACTTGAGGCTAGGCGTTTGAGACCAGCCTAGGTAACACAATGAGACCCTGTCTCTGTGGGAAAAAAAAACAAAAAAAAAAACCAGGTGTGGTGGTATGTGCTGTGGTCCCAGCTACTTGGGAGGCTGAGTTGGGAGGATCTCTTCAACCCAGGAGGTCAAGGCTACAGTGAGCTATGAACACGCCACTGCACTCCAGCCTTGGTGACACAGCAAGACATCATCTCAAATTTTTTAAATAAAAAATTCTATATTAAATTTTCTGAATAGGCATCACATCCACATAACTCAACTATAGAAATGCTTAAAAGATATACAGAGAAAAGGATTAACACATCTTGTCCCTCATTAGCCTCTTTCCATCCTTAAAGAAAGGTAACCATTGTTAATTTCTTTATATACTCTGAGATTTTTTTAAATGCACATGTAAGCATATATCTTCGCACTCTTTCCAAATAAATATATATATCTAAAACCTTACTTGGGCCAGGTGTCATGTGTCATGCCTGTAATCCTAGCACTTTGGGAAGTGGAGGCAGGAAGATCGCTTTAGGCCAGTAGTTTGAGACCAGCCTGGCCAATGTAGTGAGATTCTATCTCTACAAAAAAATATTTAGTCAGGTGTGGTAGTGTGTGCCTGTGGTCCCAGCTGCTCAGGAGGCTGATAAGGGAGGATCTTTTCAGCCCAGGAGGTCAAGGTTGCAGTGAGCTGTTGTCATACCATTTCACTCCAGCCTGAGCAACAGAGTGACACTCTGCCTCAAAAAAAAAAAAAAAAAAGTCATCCTTATTCCTGTATATAGTTTCTGTTATTCTGTTATATAGCTGTATCATTGTTTATCTAAATAGTTCCCTGTTGATGGACATTTAGCTTGTTTTAAATCTTTTATTAACACACGAGTGCTGCAGTGAATAATCTTGTACTTGTAGAATATATGTAAATTAAGTTCCTGGAAGTAAGTTTGTGTAATTTTGCTATGTACTGCCAAATTACTCTGCTTAGGTAAATTACTTTCCCTCTAACAATGTATGGGAATGCTGATTTCCCTATAGCCATGCCAACCCCGTATATTTTTAAACTTTTGGATTTTGGCCATCATCAATCAGCTAGGCATCAGAGAAAGAATGATTTCTTAGTGTGGTTTTAATTTGCATTTCTCTTAAGAAAAAAAATGTCTAATTTTACTCATTTAAGGGTTGTCTCTATTCCCTTCTTTACTCTTTTCTTTCAGCTACCCAAATTCTTTGCTCATTTTCCTAATGGCTTACTGGTCTTTTTCTTGTCAATTTATAAGAACTGTGTACAGTAGAGATATTATCCTTTTGTCTGTGATATAAGTTGCAAATATTTTTACAGCTTCTTCAGCGAAATGCTTACCTCACTAATTTTCAATCTGTCTTCTCTCTTAATTATACACTTAAAGCTCTACATTTCACTCTGAGTACTATTTTGGTTGCATCCCTCAAATTTTAATATGTGATGTTTCCATTTTCATTATGGTTTCTACATGCTTCTGAACTTATTTAGAATTAGCTTAATATATTTCTAAACAAATGTGTTTTGCTTTGTTGTTTTTATATGATTGCTATTGGTTTCTAATTTTATGCCATTGTGTCAATGATTCTTTTGGAGATTGTTGAGACTTTCTTTTTGATGAATTTTTAAAAATTGTATGTTTGTGCTTGAAAGCATGTCTTTCCTCCATTTAAGCAGTTCAAGATGCTCATTGTATTGTTCAGATTTTCTACAACTTTATGTTGAGTTGACTCGTGATCATTGAAAGAACTCTGTTAATATTCCCACTGTGATGGTGGATTTGGCAATTTTGTTAATTTTTTATTTATATGTTTTAAGGCCATGTTTAATTTTGAAATTAAATAATTTATAGGTTTTCTAATGTTGAACCAACTTTGCATTCCTGAAATGGACCGAATGTGGTCATATATATTATCCTTGACTATCCTTTTTTTTTTTTTAATTATTATTATTTTTTTTGAGACAGAGTCTTACTCTGTCACCCAGGCTGGAGTGCAGTGGCATGATCTCAGCTCACTGAAACCTCCGTCTCCCAGGTTCAAGAGATTCTTGTGCGTCAGCCTCCCAAGTAGCTGGAATTACAGGTGTGTGCCACCATGCCCAGCTAATTTTTGTATTTTTAGTAGAGACGGCATTTCACCATGTTGGCCAGGCTGGTCTCGAACTCCTGACCTCAATCTGCTTGCCTTGACCTCCTGAAGTGCTGGGATTACAGGCGTGAGCCACCCACACCTGGCTGAGGGTAGATTTTTAACTACTGATTCATTTTCTGAAGTAGTTTTAGGAATATTCAAAGTTTTCTATTTCTACTTTGGTTAGTTTAAGTTTTCTTTTCAGGAGTTTGTTCATTTCATCTGACTTTTAAGGTTTATTGGCATAAAGTTCATTATATTCTTCTATCTTTTTAATCTCTGTGGCATCTGTAATGAGGTTCCTCTTTTCATTCCTTATGGGTTATTTTTGCGTCACTCATTTGTTATTGGTCAGTTGCATCAGAGGTAAGTCAGTTTTATTAGTCTTTTCAAAGAACCAACTTTTGGCTCTGTTGAGCTTCTCTATTGTATTTGTTTTCTATTAATTTCTACTCTAATCTTTCTTTTCCTCCCTTCTACTTTTCTGGGTTTATTTTGCTGTTTGTTCAACTTCTTGAAATGAATGCCTAGCTCATTCATTTTCAGCTTTTCCTCTTTTATATCTCATAAATTTGTCTCCAACTACCTATATATCTCTCACAAGTTTTTAATGGCTATTTTAAATTCCTTATATAATTATTAAATAGATAATACTTTCCCATGATACAAAATCCAGAAAATACTATTTAAAAGGTATGTAATGAAATATTTCCCGGCTGGGCACGGTGGCTTATGCCTGTAATCCCAGCACTTTAGGAGGCCGAGGCAGGTGGACCACCTGAGGTCAAGAGTTCAAGACCAGCCTGGCCAACATGGTGAAACCCCGTCTCTACTAAAAATACAAAAATTAGCGGGGTGTGGTGGGGCATGTCTGTAGTCCCAGCTACTCAGGAGGCTGAGGCAGGAGAATCGCTTGAACCCGGGAGGCAGAGGTTGCAGTGAGCCGAGCCAAAATCACACCACTATGCTCCAGCCTGGGCGACAGAGCAAGACTCTGTCTCAAAAAAAAAAAAAAAGAAATATTTCCCTCCCTTACTTGTCTCTCATCTGCTTATTTCCCATTCTCTCCCCACCGTCCCTTCTCCAGCTCCACAGGTTATCCCTGGTCTTATTTTTGCATGTATCCTTCCAGCCTTTTTTTGTATGATTACAAACAATTATGAATGGAGATTCTTATTTCCTTTCCTTTTTATTTATAAACAATATATAGTAAATTAAACACACTGTTCTATACCTTGCTTTTATTTCCCTTGACAATAAACCTTAGAGATCTTTCAATGGCAGTACATCTTTTTTTTTTTTTTCTTTTTTGAGACGGATTCTTGCTCTGTTGCCCAGGCTGGGGTGGAGTGGTGTGATCTCGGCTCCTTGCAACCTACGCCCCCTGGGTTCAAGGGATTCTCCTGCCTCAGCCTCCCGAGTAGCTGGGACTACAGGTATACACCACCACACCCAGCTAATTTTTGTATTTTTAGTAGAAACAGGGTTTCACCATGTTGGCCAGGATGGTCTCAGTCTCTTGACCTCGTGATCCACCTGCCTTGGCTTCCCAAAGTATTGAGATTACAGGCATGAGCCACCACACCTGGCCCTTTTTAGTTTTTATAGCTGCATAAAGTTCCATTGTGTGTTCCATCATTTTGTCACCATTATTCTACTGGTTGAAATAGTTCCCCCCCTAATTCTTTTGTTATCACAAATGATTATTACATTGTATATATATGCATGTGTAAATATCTCTTATATATAATTGGGCTGGGCACAGTGGCTAATGCCAATAATCCCAGCACTTTGGGAGACTGAGGAGAGAAGATCACTTGAGCTCAGGAGTATGAGACCAGCTTGGGCAATACAGCAAGACCCTGCATCTATAAAAAAAGAAAAGAAAGTAAGCAAAAAAAAACCATAATTGCCAGGTGCAAGTTATGGATATTTAAAGATTGTCTTTTTTGAAACCTTTTATTACAGAAACTTAAAAACATATATAAACTCCCTACAAAGGTGTATCTGTGGTTCCCTGTCTTTGGACACATAGGATGGTATTCCTGTTCTCTATTTCATTTATTTTTGTTCTAGTCTGTATTTTTTCCCTCTGCTGGCTCTTGGTTTAGTGTGTTCTTCTTTTTCTAGTTTCTTAAGGTAGAAGGGTAGATTATGGAGTCAAGATTTTGTTTTTAAAAAATTGATGCTTATAGCTATGAATTTCCCTCTAAGTACTACTTCAGCTGCATCCTGTAAGTTTGGATATGTCGTGTCTTCAGTTTCATTCATTTTTGAGGTATTTTATAGTTTTCTTTTGATTTTTTTCCTTTAACTCATTGGTTACTTATGAGATTATTGTTTAATTTCTACATATTTCTGAACTTCCAAATTTTTTTCCTTATTCATTTCTAATTTTATTCCATTGTGGTCAGAGAACACACTTTGTATGACTTAAATTCTTAATTCTTTGAACGTATTTATTAATGTAATGGCTACTTTTAAGTCTTTGTGAGATCCAACATCTGGGCCCTCTCATGGGTGGTTTCTGTTGCCTGCATATTTTTCCTATATATGTTTCATACTTTACTGTTTCTGCATGTTTTGTAATTGTTGAAAACCATTTTAGATAGTATGTTGCAGTAACTCCAGATAGAAATTCTTGCCCTCCACCCCATGGCTTTTGTTTGTTCAGTGACTTGGCTGAACTACTTGAGTGGAGTCTCTTTCCCTCACAACATGAAGCCTCTAGTGTCTTCTCAGAGGGCAATCTTGGCCCTGCACACAGCCACACTAGATGACAGTGGTTTCAACAGGCTCTTTCTGACTGTTTCTTTCATGAATTTGTTAAGCCATCTGCCTCTGCTGGTATCACCCCCAGCTATTAGGCTCCACTCATTGCCAACTAATTGCTTTATTGTTTTTGACATGTGGGGCATAAGTTGTTCCATAGTTTAGTCCAGTTAATTGTGGGCCCCTTTGTCAGGCTAGTTTTTGAGGGCAATATGTAGGTTTGTTATGACTCCAGGACGGCTCTCAGTTGCCCTTTCCCTGGTTCTCTCTGTTAAACTAGCTGTCCCAAGGTTTAGCCTGTTGCTATCACAGAGCAATCAGCCTCCTTTTAATTGCCTCCTGCCAAAATCTCTACATTTTTGAAGTTGCCTGTAAGCTTGAATTTCCCCATACTCTGTTTCATATTAAGTCAGGTCCTTTGGAGAATGTTAGAGCTGTGTGTTCTTATGGACTGCCTCTCCTGCTGGGCAAAATCTACCAGGCCCTGCTCTGGAGCTGGGGTCAGGAACAATGGCTTGCTTCCCTTGGAAGGACATTCCTGTTTTATGAGCAGGGAGCTAGGCAGGGATGACAGCCTCTACTCTCTAAGTTTGCATCTCCTTTTGTGAACCCTCCACTCTCTGAGCAAGCTTCAGTGAGGGCAATCAGGGCCCTGATACTCTTGTCCCACTGCACTTGAAGTAAAGCCTCTGCCCTGTGGGTGGGGCTGGGTGGAGGAAGGGAGCCCTTGATCTTTTTTAGGAATTTAGTTGCTGTACCTTGGAGCTCGTGGCCCTCCTGGTAAAACACCATATACCATATCTCATGACTGGATATTAAGAGAATAGGAAGTCCCTCCCCACTTCCACCGCCCCACCCCACCTTTTTTTTAAACTACACTCACCTGCTGGAGTGGAGCTTTTGTCAAACTGAGCTATTGGGTGGGGTTGTAGTAACTCCAGATAGAAATTCCTGCCCTCCACCCCATGGCTTTTGTGGAGGGAGCGGGTCATGGCTCAAGTGCTGCAAATTCTCACTATTCAAGATTTAGTAGCTGGGCATAGTGGCTAACACCTGTAATTCCAGCACTTTGGGTGGGAGGATTGCTTGAGCCCAGGAGTTTGAGAAAGCCTGGACAACACAGTGGGACCCTGTCTCTACAAAAAATTTTTAAAAATTAGTTGGATATGGTGGCACACACCTGTAGTCCTACCTTGGGAGGTTGAAGTGGGAAGATTGCTTGAACCTAGGAGGTTGAGGATTCAGTGAGCTGTGATCGTGCCACTGCACTCCAGCCTGGGTGGCACAGTGAGACCTTGTCTGAAAAAAAAAAAGATTTAGTAGATTTTCTTGAGTAAACATTTCCTCATTTGTTATATGTCCTTAGGAAAATTTCCAAAGAGTTTAAATGCTTTGTGTTTTTTTGTTTGTTTGTATTGAGACAGAGTTTTGCTCTTCTTGCCCAGGCTGGAGTGCAATGGCACGATCTCGGCTCACCACAACCTCCGCCTCCCAGGTTCAAGCGGTTCTCCTGCCTCAGCCTCCCAAGTAGCTGGGATTACAGGCATGCGCCATGAGGCTGGCTAATTTTGTATTTTTAGTAGAGATGGGGTTTCTCCACGTTGGTCAGGCTGGTCTCAAATTCCTAACCTCAGGTGATCTGCCTGCCTCGGCCTCCCAAAGTGCTGGGATTACAGGTGTGAGCCACTGCGCCTGGCCATGCTTTGTGTTTTTAAATTTTCATCAGTTATGGAGTTTCCCTGTGGAGTGTGCAAAGTCCCTCATGCTGCCATTTCAGAAGTAGGACCTCTCCCACTTTTTGTTTGTTTTTGAGACAAGGCCTTGCTTTCCACACAGGTTGGAGTGCAGTGGCATGATCTTGGCTCACTGTAACTTTGATCTTCTTAACGGAAGATCCCTTAAGTCTCAGTCTCCCAAATAACTGAGACTACAGGTGCACACCACCACACATGGCTAATTTTTAAAAATTTTTTGTGGAGATGAGTCTCACTATGTTGCCAAGGCTGGTCTTGAATTTTTGGCATCAAGCCATCCTCCTGCCTTGGCCTCCCAAAGTGTTGGGATTACAGTTGTGAACCACCAGGCTGTCTTTTAATAGTTATTTTAGAAATTAGAATATTGCATGCTTAATTTATCAAGGGCCAATCAATATCTTTACCCTCTTTCTGAATGATATAAGAATCTTAGAATTGTTTGAAGTTTTTAACCATATACACATATATGAAAAATACATATTTATACACAAATATATATACACTTTAAAAAATAATACAGGCCAGGCCTCATGGCTCATGTCTGTAATCCCAGCACTTTGGGAGGCTAAGGCGGGTGGATCACCTGAGGTCAGGAGTTCAAAACCAGCTGGGCCAACACAGTGAAACCCCATCTCTACAAAAATACAAAAATTAGCCAGGCATGATGGCAGGTGCCTGTAATCCCAGCTACTTGAGAGACTGAGGCTGGAGAATCGCTTGAATCCAGGAGGCGGAGGTTGCAGTGAGCCGAGATCATGCCATTGCACTCCAGCCTGGGTGACAGAGCGAGAATCCATCTCAATAATAATAATAATAATACATATATAAAGCAAATATAAATATATATATATACACACACACAATATTTGTACAAAATAAGAATATGAAACACAAATTGGTTACCTACAGTTAAACTGCCTGAGTTCAGTTCCTGTTTTTACCACTTAAAAGCTGGTCAACCTGAACAAGTGCCTTAACTGCATCACACCTGTTTCTTGAGGCACGAAGTTGAGATACCAATACCCCTTCACTGGGTCTTTGTGATAATTAAGTGAGCAAATTTATGTAAAGTGCCATATGCACAGTGTATGCACAATGCTTGACAGATAATCAGTGCTTAGTAAAGACACCTGCTCTAAGAACTAAAGCAAGTTATTGTTGGTGATTAAGTGTATTCACCCTTTCTGTCCTGGCAGTTCCTCTGTGACGAGGGTGCAGGTATTTCTGGGGACTACATCGATCGCGTGGACGAGCCCTTGTCCTGCTCTTATGTGCTGACCATTCGCACTCCTCGGCTCTGCCCCCACCCTCTCCTCCGGCCCCCACCCAGTGCTGCACCCCAGGCCATCCTCTGTCACCCTTCCCTGCAGCCTGAGGAGTACATGGCCTACGTTCAGAGGCAAGCAGGTGAGTAATTAGAGAAGGAGGAGAAGATACGGGGGTAGGGGGCGGCAAAAGATCAAGTATTGAATAGCCAGAGGAATGTGTTCCTGGCCTGCTTGCATGCTGTTTCTCAGTAGACTCAAAGCAGTATGGAGATAAAATCATAGAGGAGCTGCAAGATTTGGGCCCCCAAGTGTGGAGTGAGACCAAGTCTGGGGTGGCACCCCAAAAGATGGCAGGTAGGACCTTGTTTCACCTGCTCCATGAAACTCGCTTCCATTTTTTCCCTTCCCCTGATCTTACTGTCCTGACTGACTGGTGGGGTGGAGTGGGAGAGTACCATGGGCCCTCATCCCTTGGTGATAGAGGAGGGGAAGGGACCCCATCCTATTTGCTCCTTTCTGTCTCACCCCTCCTGTCAGATCAATGTCTCCCTGTTCTCTGTACCCTAGGTGCGAGCCCGACCAAGGATGACAGTAAGGACTCAGATTTCTGGAAGATGCTTAATGAACCAGAGGACCAGGCCCCAGGAGGGGAGGAGATGCAGGCTGAGGTGAGACCAGCTGCCTCAGAGGAGCGGGATGGGAATGGGGAGGGTCACTGTAGCTGGGGTCATTGTGAGGTGACCTACATCTACCTAGGGATGCAACGATATCCCCAGAACCTTTGCCTTCATAGTATGGAGGGCATGAACAGGCTTTCATACTTGACTCTTTCCTTTTCTCCTTGTCAGGAGCAGGACCCAAGCCCTGAGGCAACAGATTCAGCTCCAGGTGCTCCCAATGGTGAGTGAACCTTCCATGTCTCCTTTACCATATATATTTTAGGATTGGCAGGGATAGAGATGGAAGGGAGAGCTAAGCACTGGGAGGGAGATTGAGTAGCCAGGCCAGCAGCAAATTCATTTTTACAGGAGTTAATACTCTTTGTAGACAGCACTGCTATTTTAGCAAGGTGGCAGAACACAGTAGCTCCACCACTTGGTGACTTTGTAATTCACTTAACCTTAATTTTCTTACCCATAAAATGAGGGTAATAACCCCTACCCTAGAGAGTTGCACAGGATTAAATGAGAATGCATCCATAATTCATAGTAGAAGGCCTGGAACTGAATAAACTAAATGGTTAATATTTGTGGAAAGAGGAGAAGGGTTCCAGGGAAGATAAGTCCTTAGCCCCAGGATCTCCTCTGTAGTCCTAAAAGCTGGAGTGACTGCCAGAAGGGCCTCAGAAGTGCATGGAGGAGTGGGGACTTAGCAGCTTGTTGGCATCCATCTCTCCTACCGGAGTGTCCACCTTAGAACAGTGCTCTCTGCAGACGAATGTTTGCCCTTGTCTCACTATTTAACAGGTAAACCCTAGAGGCAGGGACCGTGTCCTTCCTTGGTCTCTCATTACCTGTCCTTAGGAATCCAAAGAGCATTTAGGAGTGCAGTAGCGCACACCTGTAATCGCAGTTACTTGGAAGGCTGATGCAGAAAGATTGCTTGAGCCCAGGAATTCAAGATCAGCTTGGGCAACATAGTAACACTCCATGTTGAAAAAGAGCCGGGTGCGATGGCTCATGCCTGTAATCCCAGCACTTTGGGAGGCTGAGGCAGGTGGAGCACCTGAGGTCAAGAGTTCGAGACAAACCTGGCCAACATAGTGAAACCCCATCTCCACTAAAAATCCAAAAATTAGCTGGGCGTGGTGGCAGGCGCCTGTAATCCCAGCTACTTGGGAGGCTGAGGCAGTAGAATCGCTTGAACCCGGGTGGCAGAGGTTGCAGCGAGCAGAGATTGCACCACTGCACTCCAGCTTGGGTGACAGTGCAAGACTCCGTCTCAAAAAAAAAAAAAAAAAATTTAAACACAACAGAACTGGTTCATGATTATTACTCTTTCATCTCAGATTTTCAGAACAACGTGCAGGTCAAAGTCATTCGAAGCCCTGCAGATTTGATTCGATTCATAGAGGAGCTGAAAGGTGGAACAAAAAAGGTATAGGCCATGCTCAGGGAATGGGTAGAACCCACCTCCCAACTGCGAGCATTTGAAAAACTACGCTGACCTGGGACTCAACTCCTGGGTCCCCCAGTACCACACACCTGCTACTATTTGTCTGCCCCCCACCATGTGTCTCTGTTGAAACTCCAACTGTCTACCTCTTTCTCCCCACTCCCTACCCACCCAGGGGAAGCCAAATATAGGCCAAGAGCAGCCTGTGGATGATGCTGCAGAAGTCCCTCAGAGGGAACCAGAGGAGAAGGAAAGGGGTGATCCAGAACGGCAGAGAGAAATGGAAGAAGAGGAGGACGAGGATGAGGATGAGGATGAAGATGAGGATGAACAGCAGTTACTGGGAGAATTTGAGAAGGAACTGGAAGGGATCCTGCTTCCATCAGACCGGGACCGGCTCCGTTCGGAGGTGAAGGCTGGCATGGAGCGGGAACTGGAGAACATCATCCAGGAGGCAAGCCCAGCTCCTCCTCCTGTTAATTCCACAGCCGCCTGGTCCCGTGAAGCAGGACAGGCTGAGGGACTAAAAGAAACAGAGAGCACAGCACAGGGCAAGGACGGGGCACTTGGAAATGATAGCTGTTTCCCTAATTAATCGGGGCTATTGGGGAAGGGGGACCAGAGAGAGGCACAAGACTTAAATATCAGACTCTCTGGCCGGGCACAGTGGCTCACGCTGTAATCCCAGCACTTTGGGAGGCCGAGGCGAGCAGATCACCTGAGGTCAGGAGTTCAAGACCAGCCTGGCCACCATGGTGAAACCCTCTCTACTAAAAATGCAAAAAACTTAGCCAGGCATGGCAATGGGCACCTGTAATCCCAGCTCCTTGGAAGGCTGAGGCAAGAGAATCTCTTGAACCCGGGAGGCGGAGGTTGCAGTGAGCCGAGATGGCACCACTGTACTCCAGCCTGGGTGATGAGCAAAACTCCATTTCAAAATATCAGACTCTCCTACACAGCCCAGCCCGCTGGCTGCCTCCACGCCCCAGACCCTTGACTCACTCTCTTCTCTTGGGTATTCCAGACCGAGAAGGAGCTGGACCCAGATGGACTGAAGAAGGAGTCAGAGCGGGATCGGGCAATGCTGGCTCTGACATCCACTCTCAACAAACTCATCAAAAGACTGGAGGAAAAACAGAGTCCAGAGCTGGTGAAGAAGCACAAGAAAAAGAGGGTTGTCCCCAAAAAACCTCCTCCATCACCCCAACCTACAGGTGAGAGCAGTCAGACAAGAAGGAGTAGCCCAGTCCGTTGTTTTCATCCCTCAGCTGGTCCTATTCCCAGAGGGGACCCTGTGCCTTCCCTTCTGAGGGTGCTCATTCTCTCCCTGCTTTCTGGAACACGGTCCTCACTTGCGCCTGCTTCCCATCACCATCATCCCTTTGCGTGCTTACCTCCTATTCATCCCTCTGGGAAGCAGCTTTTAGAGCATGTCTGCTTGTTTTCTGGTTTGCTCCTGTACACCCAGTACCTAGCACTCTGCCTGGCACACAGTGGATGATCATTAGGTAGTAATTGAATGCTTGCGAGTCTATATGCTGAAAACCACACATCTATGAAGGATGCAACCTGTCAACATTTAGGACTTTGCACCAAGAGAGTCCCCAGCTGTCAGGGCATGAATAGGAGAGCCCAGCCGCACATGAGCCAATAGCCTGGATAGACTTTAAATTATATCTTCTTCTTGCATCCCCTTGTGTCCATTTCATAGGGTCCTATGGGTGTGGATATCAGATGTTCCAAACGAAATGTTCCAGTTTCAAACCCTCCATCCCATTCTCCCTATAAACATTGAAATGTCTTTAAAGTCCTAACATATGGAAGAGGAGACCACACTTTTCCAACCTGCTTCTTCAGACAAAACTTTGTTGGTGCAGGTGGCCTGATTTTGGCTTCAGAAAACATTTGTTTTCCTATAGGTGATGGGCAGAATTATTGGGTAGGGTGGGAAGATGGAAGGCAGCAATTGGTGGAGGGAGCTCTGTAGGCTGAATTGGGAGTGGGGGCACACATTTTTTTGAGCCCTGGCTCATACACATGTTGAGATGGAATAGCTGCCAAAGCTGCCACCCCTAACCCTGGAGTCATGCCTCTGCTTTGTGTTTCCCTGTGTGTCTCCCCCTCTAAGAGGAGGATCCTGAGCACAGAGTCCGGGTCCGGGTCACCAAGCTCCGTCTCGGAGGCCCTAATCAGGATCTGACTGTCCTCGAGATGAAACGGGAAAACCCACAGCTGAAACAAATCGAGGGGCTGGTGAAGGAGCTGCTGGAGAGGGAGGGACTCACAGCTGCAGGTGGGCCCTGGAGGGCGGCTGGACCCAGCACTGTCGGAAGGGCAAGCTGCCGGAAGTGGAGGGGCTGGGACCAGTGGGGCAGGGGGCCTGCCCTGAGGCTCCCAGCCATCCTCTCCTCTCACTGCATACTGCTCCTTTCCAGGGAAAATTGAGATCAAAATTGTCCGCCCATGGGCTGAAGGAACTGAAGAGGGTGCACGTTGGTTGACTGATGAGGACACAAGAAACCTCAAGGAGATCTTCTTCAATATCTTGGTGAGAGGCTTCTACCCCCAAGTCCTGGCCCCCAGGCCTCCTGTCCCCAGCCCGCCTGGAGTGGAGGTGCGGGCCTGCCCCAGCCATGCCACTGCTGAGCTTCCGTTTCCTGATCTGTAAGACAAGGCTAGGGTTCCAGTGATTCAGAGTGCTGCCATGCAGGAAGAGCCTCTCAGGACATGGGTGTCCTCATTCCCTGCCTTCCCCCAGCTGCCTGGCCCAGGACTTCCTTGAGCTCAACAGCGAGTAGCTCCAGCCTACCTCTACCCTCTCCCACCAGGTGCCGGGAGCTGAAGAGGCCCAGAAGGAGCGCCAGCGGCAGAAAGAGCTGGAGAGCAATTACCGCCGGGTGTGGGGCTCTCAAGGTGGGGAGGGCACAGGGGACCTGGACGAATTTGACTTCTGAGACCAACACTGCACTTGACCCTTCATAGAATCCAGAGTCTTCCTGGACTGGCCTGCCTCCTCCCCACCTCCCCACCCTGGGACCCCTGAGGGCCAAACAGCAGAGTGGAGCTGAGCTGTGGACCTCTCGGGCAATTCTGTGGGTGTGGGGGCCCTGGGTGAATGCTGCCACCCCAGCTGGCAGTCACCTTGAGAGCTCACCCGGCCTGTGATGTTTGCTCTCCTGAGCTTTCGCTCAATCCTCTTCCTCTTCCTCTGTGGCTTTTCTTGTTATTGTACCCTAACGATAGGATATTCCCTGCTCCCTACCTGGAGATTCAGTAGGATCTTTTGAGTGGAGGTGGGTAGAGAGAGCAAGGAGGGCAGGACACTTAGCAGGCACTGAGCAAGCAGGCCTCCACCTGCCCTTAGTGCTGTTTGGAGTCGCTTTACCCCCTTCTATTGAATTGCCTTGAGATTTCCTTCTCCCTTTCCCTGCCCACCCTGTCCCCTACAATTTGTGCTTCTGAGTTGAGGAGCCTTCACCTCTGTTGCTGAGGAAATGGGAGAATGCTGCCCATCACCTCCAGCACAATCCCAGTGAAAAAGGTGTGAAGCATCCACCATGTTCTTGAACAATCAGGTTTCTAAATAAAGAACTGGACCATCAATCTGTCAACCTTTTTTGTGGGGTGGGGGTTCCAGCAGGGAGGAGGCTCAGTGTTCTTTTCAGACCATGCTCTGATCCTGTTCTTTGCTCCCCACTCCCCAGGTACTATAAACGGGGGCTGGGGTATGCAGGAAGAGACCAGAGTGGCTAAATGAAGCCTGGCCTGGCAAGGA
Source organism: Mandrillus leucophaeus (assembly GCF_000951045.1). NCBI lineage: Eukaryota > Metazoa > Chordata > Mammalia > Primates > Cercopithecidae > Mandrillus > Mandrillus leucophaeus. Next base: position 1,460,811 of record NW_012103499.1, read on the forward strand.
TTGAAAGAAACACTTGCAGTACCATCATCTTTTTCTCATCTGTCTGTTTCTGTTCCTTCCCTTCTCTTGCACCAAGTCTTTCCCTATCATTTCCCCCTTTATACCCTGAAAGCCAAAATGCACACCATGGAGTTCCCCACAGCGGGGATCTTCCTTCTGCTGCGGTCTCGCCCACAGCATGCTCCAGATTCCATTTGTCACCCACACCCCTACCCACCTGTCCTTTCAACATTTCCCGAAAAGACCTCCACCTTTGGGCATGCCCAGAGAGAGGGCTGCTGCCCACACATGCCAGTTTCTTAGTGTGCCAAGGGTATGTGGGCCTGGTGTCTCCCTTTCTTCTTCACTACCAAGTGCAAGCATGGGTCCCCCAACATGCCTCCTCCCAGTGTGGAGGACTCTTGATTTTTTTTTTCTTTTATTGAGACAAGAGTCTCGCTCTGTTGCCCAGGCCAGAGTGCAGTAGCCGGATCTCGGCTCACTGCAACCTCTGCCTCCCAGGTTCAAGCAATTCTGCCTCAGCCTCCCAGTGACTGGGATTAAAGGCATGCACCACCATGCTCTGCTAATTTTGCTCTGAGGTGAACGGCCTTTCTGCTGAAGGCTCCCCCCGGGCTCACAGGATAAGAAAAGGGATAGAGGAGCCAGGCACGGTGGCTCACCCCTGTAGTCCTAGTACTTTGGGAGGCTGAGGCGGGAGGATCACTTGAGGCCAGGAGTTCGAGACCAGCCTGGCCAACATGGTGAAACCCCGTCTCTAATAAAAATACAAAAAATTAACTGAGTGTGGTGGCGGGTGCCCATAATCCCAGCTACACGGGAGGCTGAGGCAGGAGAATCGCTTGAACCCTGCAGGCGGAGGTTGCGGTGAGCTGAGATCACGCCACTGCACTCCAACCTGGGCGACACTGTGAGACTGTCTCAAAAAAAAAAAAAAAAAAGGATAGAGGGCCCGGAACTCCCACATGTCTGTAAATGGAGAGTGAAGGATTCAACTGTTGAAGGAAGCTCTTGCTGAATGTGGACTAGTGCTTACTGTGCATGCTATGCTTACGTTGTTTTGTTTTGAAGTGTAAATTGGCAGACTTAGAAAACCCTGCTTCCCCTGGTCCATCTGTGCCCCCTGAGGGAGGGATGCTGTAGCCGGGCAAGAGCTTAGACACTGCCTTGAGGGCAGCAGTAGTCAGAATGCTGTGCCCAGACCACACCCCTCATCTCCCACCAGCGGGGCCTTGAACAAGTCACTTAACTTTCTAAATGCTGTTTCTTCATTGGTAAATTGTAGACAACAGTACTGGCTTTTTAAGATGGTTGCGAGGATTTAATGACATAGAGTGTATGTCTTGCTTTTAGCACAGAACCTGGCCCGAAGTAAGTGCTCACTAGCTTTCTATTATAAGCTAGCTCCTGAGTTCTGAAAAGACTGGGTTACTTGGAAGCAAGGGTCTCAGAAGGAGTCCCCACAGCTGATCAGCAGCTCAGAATGCCAAGGGGCTGGGGCAGGAGGACTGTGCTTTGATTTGCTGGGGATGGAGTCTCAGCATCGCCAGAAAGCAGAGTTTTGGAAATCTCACTCTGTCAATCATTTTGTACTTTCAATCAAAATTCCTTTTTCCTTTCCTTTGGCTTTTGGCAGCACTCCCATGGTGAAGGTCGGTCTGCCTCAGCTGTGCTAAGACAAACAAAAGGAGGGGAGCAGGGTGTGGCAGATGGCAGCCAGCAGGGCTGCAGGGAAGGCTGGCGGATGACAATAGGGCATCCTGCATGGCAGGGCATCCAAGCAAGGCAGCCCAGGGCGAGCTGTGAAGGGGGCATGGGCACAAAGGGGCAGCAGCTCTCCTTCACCCACCCTGGGAGTCCCTTTCTGGGCTCCTATTTTGTCATAACCTGGAGGACTTGATATTTTGTCATTCCATCCACTACTGCCTTTTACATCTCCCCCACAAGACCGAAGATACTCCCCATTAAGAGAAGAGGCAAGTGGATTATTTGGTGTTAGGATTTGTTGTGAGGTTTGCTGACACCTTGACCATTTTTCACTGGCTGGAAATGAAAGGAACTTCCCACTTGCTCTTTGCAGGCAATTTCATTCTCTCCAGGGTCCTTATTTCCTCCCCATATTCTCTCACACTCCCAAACTGCTGAAGAAGGGAGCAAACTTTGACCACGAGGAAGGAGTGGAGCTGAAATAAGAGTCCAGGGTCTTGGAGGTGAAGGGGGAATGGCCAGGTCCTCCAGTCCAATTTTCTTTGCGACCTCCCCGTCTCCTCGCTTTGCCCAGACCACACACCTGCCTCTGTACTTGTCACTGCACCTGCACTGCTGAATTCACCTTTCCTGGGTCACGCCGCTGTGCTGGGTGGTCACAGACTAAGGCCCTGCAGAGCTGCAGCCTCCATGTGAACTGCATTCAGGTCTGGTGCTGTGTCCTCAGTTCAGTGGCACACTTGCACCTGAACATCTTGGGGCTGGTGGGCACCAAAGGTCAGAAGCAATTCTACCCAAAGATGCTGGTGCTACCAACTAACTCCTCAAAGTAGATAACAACATATGGCTATGCCCAACCTGCACTGGCTGCTGACCCAACCCTACCCTGTCCAGCCCCTCTACCTGAGTAAACACTTTCAGCTGCCCTCGAGAAATGGTAGGATTGGCTATGTGCTGAGCCTAGCAGCACTGCAGCTCACGAGGCAGCACCGGCTTCAGGTCACTGTGGCCTTGGTGGTCCCTTTGATGGCACGGAGGTGGATAAATGCCTGCATCAGCTGACACTGATTTTGTGGACACCAGGGACCTCTGCAGCCAGCTGGGAAATCTTTCCGAGGTCTCCCACCCCTTCCCTCTGGATCACCCCCTGATGGGGCCAGGGGAGGAACCCCTACTCTATGTTCTACTCTGGTACCTAGTGCTCACGGCGAGCAGGCTGGCCCGGGGCAGCCCTCCTCAGAGCTGGTGCACCTTTCAGGTGCCCTCTGAACAGATATTGTTCAGAATACAGATAAACAGATGCCAAGGTCATCTAGCTGTGAAGTGGAGGGGCAGGTTTCAAAATCAGATCTGTCTCCAAAGTTCCTGCTCTTAACCAAAGCTGTCCCATCTTCTCACCCCTCTCCATGGCCTCTAAGTACCATATCCCAACTCTCCCAGGACTGGCATCATCTTAAAAGTCAGTGCCTTCTCTGCTCCCAGGGTCCCCACTGACTCCAACCTGCCATGTCCTCCACTACATGAACCCGGATCTGTTGTACATAATGGAACTACCTCCATGCCCATAGGTACTGTCCTGCCACCAGCCCCAGTGGGAGGCACCTCTGCCTGTCCCTGTCCCACCCCAGTACCCCACCTTGACCAAGGCCATGCCCTGACCTGCCTCCAAGAACAGACCAGCAGCTCACCCCCTAGACAAAATCACTTCCTCTTTAATTGCTGTTGAAGAAGATTCACACCACTGCCTCCAAGGAGATGGGGGGGCATTCCCCCCTTGCCCCCACCTCTCTCCCCTTCCCGATTACCTGGTCCTTTGCAAACTATTTTAGCCAAAAAAAAAAAAAAAAAAAAGACCGGAAACCACTGACACAGACAGCCCAAGGGCTGGGTTGGCTGAGGGAGGCGGGGCTGGGCCAGGCAAGTCCGCCC
>NW_012103499.1:1465841-1468231 GCF_000951045.1 Mandrillus leucophaeus
CGGCCGCGTGACCGCGCGTCCCCAGGGCGCCCACACCCGGCACCGCCTCCCCCACATGGCCAAGCCTACTTCCGGGGTCCCTCTGGGAAGATCGGGCTTTCCCGCGCCAGGCGTTTTCCGAGATGAGGCCTCAAAGACCCCCTTTCCTCCCCCCAGCTGACGTACCCACAGCAGCAGTTGCGTGATGACAACGTGGGCGAGCTCGGCAGCCAGGTGGAGTGGGGAGCGGAGTTGTGGGTCCTCTACGCTGGTGTCGAGAGGCCCGTGTCGCGCATGGGCCAAAAGCAGAAGAACGGTAGCCACGTCCTGGGCCTGCACGGCGGCCCACAGCTGGCGGCCCAGCGGCTCCTCCGTGGTGCTCAGCGGCGCCAGGAACAGCAGCTGCTCGTACTTGGCGCGAATCCACGACTCCCGCTCCTCCCTGCAAGACCAGGGATCAACTGAAAAGGCTCTAGGGACCCCCAGCCAGGACCTCTGCCCCTACCCAAGGGACCGTCTCAGGCTCGCACACCCTCAGCAACCTTCCCCCCGCTCTGTTCCCTCACCCTTACCGCGAAGAATCCCGCGTGGGCTTGACACGGCCTCGCGTGTCGCTTTCCCACACGCGGTTGGCCGTGTCGTTGCCAATAGCCGTCAGCACCAGGGTCAGCTCCCGTGGCCAGTCGTCCAAGTCCAGCGAGCGGACGCGGGACAGGTGAGTGCCCAGGTTGCGGTGGATGCCAGAACACTCGATGCAAATGAGGGCGCCCAGGTTCAAGCTGGCCCATGTGGGGTCTGCGGACAGAGCGTAGAGGTCGGCTTCCAGCGGGGCAGCACAGTCACCCGGCATTCACCGCCTCCAGTGAACCACACTCCCTAGCCCCACCGCTGCCTCCTGGCACTCACTGGGGGCCCCGCAGTCCACGCAGATTGAATTCCCCTTGGCGTTCCGGATCGCCTGGATGGCCACGGCCTCGCTTTGGCTGTCTGTGCGCAGCTGCAGAGAGGGTTTGGGTTGGTACTGATTCTGCCTCCCAGCCCCACCCCCTTTTCCTCAGACACCTCTGCTCTCCTCCCACACGACTTCGGCCGTGTAGTTGCCAATGGCCGTCAGCACCAGGGTTAGCTCCTGCGGTCAGTCCTCCACCCCACCTCAAACTCTTACCTTGACCTTGCTGCTCTCACAGCATTGTAGACTGGCTAGGATCTGACTCTCGATGGCCTGGACCCAGGCATCCCGCTCCTCAAAACTGGCTGCCTCAAAGTGCCACGTCTGACCCGTGCTGGACACGATCAGGAACTCAAAGTTTTCCTCTGAGTGGGGGATGGGATGGAGTCATTAAGCGACAGAGTTCAAACAGGGGCTGCCTTCCCCAAACCCGTCCTCCCTGATGTCCATCCCGAGCCCCTGGGAGTGGGGCAGTGGGGGTAGGGGAAGCAGAGGGTGGGGGGCAGCAGGAAGCCCGAGCACATGCAGGGGAAGGCGGGGGCACCCCCACCCTTCTGCACCCCAGCTGAGCGCCCCTCCCGGCTCCCCACTTGTTACCTGCTTTATAAATATTTCTTAAACTACCAAAGGATTTTAGTTTCCACATTTTGCGCTTGGCTGGTTTCCCGAAGCGAAGGAGATAGAGATAGAATGGAGAGCAGAACAGAGAAAGAGAGACCAAGAAAGAAGGAGAAAAAGAGAGGTAGATGGAGAGATGGAGAGAGAGAGTGACAGAGTGCCAGAGACAAAGCAGGACAGACAGATGGGGAGAGAAAGCAGAACTAAAGTCAGTGGCCCCGGAGCAGAGTGGAGCAGAAGCCAAGAGCCATGAGAGTAGGCAGATCTGAAACCTGGGTCTGAGCACCCGGCAGAGAGCAGGGGCAGCAGGGATGGGTTATCAAGACCAGCCAGGAGCTGGGCCTCTGGGAGGAGAAGGGAGGGTCAGGATCTGAGTGAACACGGGGGAAGGGGGCAGAAGCTGGGGCGCAGGGCTGAGATGAGAGGGCCCTGGGGCTGGTGGCGGTGGGGGTGCGGGGTATCACTGAGGGACAAGAATGGGGATCACTATGGTCAAGGGCTGTTGGGGAGCACTTGGCAATAGAAAGTTATCCCGAGAAGACTGCGTGTGGTGGCTCACGCCTGTAATCCCCACCACCTGTAATCCCAGGACTTTGGGAGGCTGAGGTGGGCGGATCACGAGGTCAGGAGATCGAGACCATCCTGGCTAACACAGTGAAACCCCATTTCTACTAAAAAATACAAAAAATTAGCCAGGCGTGGTGGTGAGCACCTGTAGTCCCAGCTACTTGGAAGGCTGAGGCAGGGGAATGGCGTGAACCCCGGAGACGGAGCTTGCAGTGAGCCGAGATCACGCCACTGTACTCCAGCCTGGGTGACAGAGCGAGACTCCGTCTCAAAAAAA
>NW_012103499.1:1471353-1472205 GCF_000951045.1 Mandrillus leucophaeus
ACCCCAAAACGCCCTCCCCACGCCCCTGCCCGCCCCCACCCCCATGTTGGGGAACAAAGCAATAAATTACAAGGCCCCCTTAGCCCGCTCCTGCTACATCCCTTCTGCCTCCCAAGATAGTAGTGGGAGGGACCCAGACTCTTGGCTTCCCCCGGACTCTTTAGCTTCCACCCATGGGTAGGTGTAAGGGGACGTCCTGGTTTCCACTACTCACGGTCCCTTTCACGGAAAGGGTTGGGAACCCCCCACCCCCATGAGCAGCAGGGGTCCTGCCCCTCGCTGCCCTTGCCCCCTTCACTGGGCAGTGAGATGAGTATGGAAGGAGTAGGGTCTCCATATTGGCCCCAAGTCCCAGGGCTAGCCCTCCCACGTACTAAACCCTCCCTCTGGCGTGGCGTCGCCCCAGGAGCCAGCCTGGGTATGGGCTCCCGCCCTGGGATTGTTGAGTTCGGGCAGGACCGGGTCTTCTTCCCGCCCCTAGGGGGCACAAGCGGCCATGTCCAAGCGCCTAGGAGCCCGTACCGCGGGAAACGTCCCCTTCCGCGAAACCCGAGCGGGTAGACCCAGAGCAATCCGAGTGTGGAAACAGTGGAGAGGGGGCGTGTTGAGCTGGGGTCTCCATGCCTCGTTGGGGAGAGGGAGGTGAGTTTGTGTCTTCTGGGAGGCGTGGGGGCTGTGCCCTCGTGGGGGTAGGAAGTGCTCCCGTGGGGCTGGGTGCGGATCGGAGAGGTGAGTGGGTGCGTCTGTCCAGCGGTCCGCCCGGTGTGGTCGTGCCCGGCCCGCGTGGGGGTGGGGGTGTCTCTCCCACTGGGCAACTATACCAGCGCAACTGGGGCGTCGGCGCGGCCCACG
>NW_012103499.1:1474960-1480688 GCF_000951045.1 Mandrillus leucophaeus
AAAAAAAAAAAAAGAAAGTAAGTAAGTTATCAGGAGAAGGGACTGGGTGGTCACAGAATCCAGGATTTGGGAAATCAGTGGGAGACGCAGAGATCAGGGGCTGAGTCACTGCGGATGGGTGGGGGGCATCTGGGTGCAGGGGCTGGGGTGGTAAGTGGAATTGAGGGAAGAAAGAGGAACTAGAACATCCTTAGGAGAGGGAGCAGGAGCTATAGACATGGACGTCATTGAGAATAGGGGCTGGGGAAAGGAACTGGCTGGGGAACAAGGAAAGAAGGACGGGGCTGGGGGATGTCCACACACTCTTTCACTAAGTTGTGTGCAGTAGTAATGGTCGTCAAGCACTCAGCTCAGGCACTTCCTCCTGCTGCAGGAGTTAGCCCGGGGAGCTGATGTTGGGGATGAGGGTTCTGGGTGGGAGTGGAAGTGCCTGCCAGAGCCTCACCTTCAGCCTGCCCAGTCGAGCCTTCAGTCTTGGATGGTGTTGTCAATTTTTTCCTCCTCTGTTTCTTCACCATGGGAGAAGGAGGGGGTTCTCGACTCAGGGGGCTCAGGTCTCCAGATGGGGTACAGTCTTAGGGAGGAAGACACAGCTGCCTCAATAGCCCCCTCCACATATTTCCTGATTTCTTGATAGCCTGTCTCATTCCCTGAACTACTTTGGCATTTTAGGGCACCCCTCCTCAACTGTCCCTCTCCAAGAGTTCCCCCTTGATCATTCCTGGGGAGGCAGGCAGATGAGAGGTTTAAAGTCAGACCTGCACTCAGATCCTGGTTCTACCACTTACTTACTGGCCTTAAGACCTTGAGCAAAGCACTTAATCTTCTGAGCCTCAGTTTCTTTATCCCTGAAATAAGAATAATAATCTTGACCTGACAAAACTGTTGTGAGGATCATCTGTTTACAATGTATCATTTGCATACTATATATATATTTTTTTCAAACATGTCAAACATGGCTGACTATGTACTAGACAATATTCTCAGTTTGTTTAAACCTCAAAGAAACCCTCTGAGGTAGAAACTATTATTTCCACATTACAGATGAGGAAACTGAGGCATGGAGAGGTCAAGTAACTTGCCCATGTGACAAGCCAGGATTCAAGCTCAGGCAGTTGACGTTAGAGTCCACTTGTCTTAACCATTATGATAGACATGGTATGACTGAGCTTGGTGTTCATGTGTGGGGCTCCATGTGTTCACTCATGCATTTATTCCAACCTCCAAGCCTTCACCCCAAATTTATTTCCCACACCCACCCTATTTGGGTGTGGAAGACAGCGGATGGAATTTCATCCCCACTGACCTGTGCTGAGGGCTCGGGCCAAATTCCGGTCTGGCTTCAGCAGGTGCTTGGATGTCTGATCTGGTGGTGGCTGCAGGGAACTAGGGCTGGGGCTGGGGCTTGGCATGGGAGTAGTGACTTCTGTCGGAAAAAGAAGATGAAACCTCAGTGAGCCTCTCTTTCTTCTGGCCCCACTCCTTACATGGTCCCTCTTTATCACCCAGCTTCCTACTTGCCCAGTGCCAGCCCCCACTTCCCTCTTACTCCTCCTTTTCCCCAGCCCTGGCCCCTCTCCTGCTCCTATGTCATAAGCCCTACTCACCGGGGCCTTCGCCCATCTGGACAGCGCTCATGTCCTTGACGAGTCCATTGATGCTGGCTGAGGGGCCAAACGCAGAGATGGCCCTCGGGGGCCGCTTGCCCGGGACTTTGACTGTTGTTCGCAGCAAGTCCATCTCCTTTCCGTGAGTACTGTGGATGTAATCCTGGAGGGGTACAGGGCCGAGAGTGTAGGGAAGGTTGGGGTCCTTGGTATGCTGGGAAGCGGTTAATATGTTACAGAATAGAGAGGGACTGGAGAGGGGGCCTTGGGGGCCAAATGGGTTGTGATGAGCATCTAGGGGATGGGCCCATCAGACTTGATCCAGCATTGTCTCCTCCAGGAAGCATTCCCTTCCTGGGTGCTCTCCCACTAGACTGCAAGTTCCTGGGGCAATGCATTTACCTTTACATTCCTGGCATGGGCACATGGCAGGCTCTTAACACATGCCTGCTAAACTTAAGTGAACAGGACTAGCACTTCCTAGAAATGACGTTAGTGCTTTGTCAGAGGCACAGACAGGTAGAGCTTGAGGGAAATCCAAAGCTGGCCAGTGTGGCCCAGTTTCTGCCACTCACGTTAATGCTGGGGTGGTAGAGTAGAAAGCCATTACTGGACAGGGTTACATATTTCTTCTTCCATTCTTTGTTCAAGGAATTGCCACTTCGTTTTAGTAGGAAGCTCTGGAGAAAGTGAAAAGACACATGGGAGAAAAAAGCCAACTAAGACCAGCTGCCCCTAGCCTGCCCCAGCCCCTGGACCACTCACCTGTTTGATGGGGATGGCTCGTCCACTCCCTGTTGTCTCTCCCCGACTATCCAAGCTCCGTTTCTCGGAGTCACTACCCCGACGATTCTGGAATGGTTATTGGAATCAGTTTAAGGAGGGATAGAGGGATACACTGATGTGAGGATAGGGAAGACAGATGAAGAAGGGCCCAACAGAGGAGTCTAGGGACTAGGGAAGATGGGCAGGTCATGAGGGACAGGAGGATGGGGGTCAGCATGTCCCTGTCCAATACCGCAAAAAGGCTGGTCCTACGCTTGGCTGCCCGGTGCAGGGACCCTGGGGTGCTCAATCCAGCCACTGCAGCTGCCTCGGCTCGGAGCTCCCGGTGACCAACATTCGGTGAGGATGGGAGGGAAGAAGAGTAGTCGCTAGTGTGGCCCCCGTTACTAGCCTGGGAGCATATGGAAGAGTCAGCAGAGCTGGGATGCCCCCTACCCCACCAAGCTACACTCATATCTAGTTACGGGGAATTTGAGACATTCCTTGATCACCTCACCATTTATTTATATTGTCATTAATAATTTTTAATATCCTCACTAACATTGTGACAGTGCTTTTTATAAATGTTGCAAAGGTTGAATCACAAGTATTATGTCATACAATCTTCTAATAGCCTTGGGAGGTTAGGTGAGTTGCTTAAGGACACTGCAAATGATGTCTCAAATCACTGGAAGTCTGGTTGACTTCCAGTCCAATGCACTTTCTCCAATAGTTTCACTGCCACTTCCATCTGTTTCCCCACTCCCTGAACCTCCTTGGGTACTCTGTACCTGTCCTAGGATCCCCAGCCCTTCTGCATCTTACCAGCCCCTCTGCAGACTCTGAAACCCCAACTCACCTGGCCAGCTACCGGAGTGGATGCAGCTGAGTGGCTTGGGGAGCTGGGCAGGGACTTGCAGGCAGCCAGAAGCTGTTGCTGCTTGCGCAAGGTCACCACCTTCTGGGCCACTGAGGGGAGTTGAGGGAAGGAGGTGTGAGCAGGCCAGATACCCAAGACCACCCCTCCATGCCCAGCTTTGATAAATCCCCAGTAGACAACACAGGACCCAACTTCCTTGTCACTGTGGCCTCTATGCCACCTGTGGCCTTGCCAGTTCCTCCAACCCAGAAAGACCTTGTGACTATTAAGCAAACCCTGGCCTCCCCGATCTCTCCTCCTTCCCACAGAGGCCAATTTCCTGTCACGCACAGAGAGAGACCTGGATGCCAGGTCCCTTGCTCTGGCTTCCCACATATACTGGAGATCACCACACTCACCCTCCTGGAAGACCCGATCCACATTAAGCCCATAGGTTGCACAGGTCTCATAGTAGCTGCAGCGTTTCATGTCTGCGCACAGAGCTCTGGCACGAGCATCTCCCACTACCCGAGGGGAGGAAGCACTGATCCTGTCTGATGGGATAGGAAAGGGGCAGGATTGAAGAAGGAGCCTCCCCTTGTTCGATTTTTCACGATTCCCTTATCCCTGTGCTGGGCCCTCAGGCTGGGCCCACTGGGGATGGGGTGTGAGAGATCATCTTTTCTGTGACCAGGTGGAATGAGAGTACATAGCCCTTTCTGAGTACTGGGCCCAGTTCACACAACTAGCTGTGTATGAATAGGATGGGTGAGCTGTGTGTGTGTGTGTGTGTGTGTGTGTGTGTCCTCAAAGAATACTGAGTGGTGCTTCCTGACAAGGGCTACATAGCTGAGACCCAGGTGTGAGCAATAATCACCCTGCCCTGCAAATCCATCGAAACCTGAACTGGTGGGAGGACACCAGCTTGTGAACTAGGAAAAGGTTGGGTACCCATGGGTCATGGCTGGACTGCCCACTCTGCAGCAAGAAACCAGGAGGCAAGCAACAGGTGGAGGCAGGCACCAGCAGAACAGGCATCCAGACCAAGTCCCACCAGCTCGACACAAGGGAGTGCTGGAAAAGCATTTCCTGGCCCTGACAGAGTCTGGGAGCCTCTGAGTCACTTCTTTGAGAACTAAAAGGTTTTCTGCTCTCTTCTTTTCATCATTTCCTTTGTGTTTTCGCTTTGTTTTTGGATAAGTTCCTTTAAAAGGTGTCAGTCTGACCCAGCTGTTGCAAAAAGGAAGATGGAAAAGGTTTCCTATCCACACTAGGACTTGAGATTTTCTGTGTCCTGTGATGGTGGCACCGGGAAATGGCAATGTGAGAACACAAGGTAGGTGACATTTCAGGAGAGGAAAGGAGATGGCTACTATAGCTGTCCTTTCCTCCCTGGAGATCCCCTTTTCTCTGCTCAGACCTTGGGAAGTTATTGTTTGGTTTCATGACTCCCTTATTTGGAGACCAGTCTCCCTCCAGAAGGGTACTGTAATCCAAGTGGCCGTTTCCACACCTTACCAAATTCTCACCCATGTTGGGCAATATCCCAGTAGCCTCCTCAGGGCCTCCCTTGAAAGCAGTGCTTTCCTAACCCCTCCTTACCTTGTGTCCCCACTAGTGCCAAGGCCAGGCCTCCTCGTCCCTCCCCACGAAGGGAACTCAGCTGCCCATGGAGACAGCTCACAGCCTGGAAACTGTTCTCATCCTCCAGGCTGAAGACGAAGATCACAGCATCTGCCCAGCCTGAGAACTTGCGGGGAGTGAGGGAGCAAATGGAAAGTCAGGCAGGTCCACTCCTCTGGACCCAATCCAGATGGAGACCTGGGAAACCAGAGCCCTCTCCCTTGGCCAGTGCTGACCCCAGCCAGCCTGTCCCCCACCACCTCCACCCTCACCTTGGCATCAGGTGCCCCAGCTTCCTCTCGGATTAGCACCAGATGTGTCTGCCCATCCACCAACATCTCTTTCTTGTACTGCTCACCTGTCCAGAAGAGTTGGAAAGGGTAATAGGTCAGAGGTGACAGGTCACCAAATCTCCCCATGCTCCCAGTGCTTTTGCTATTATGGCCTCATCCTTCCCCTCCTGGTCTCCATACCTGCCTAATCATTGATCTCACTCCTGGATCCCTAACCCCAATCGTTAGCTTACTATGGCTCTTGAGAACTCACTCTCTGTCTTCTCCAGCACCTGGTATGAACCGGTCAGGAATCGGTGGATGAGTGATGACTTCCCACTCCTGGCGTCGCCCAGCACACCCTGAGGGCAAGGATGTGGAGCAGAAATTGTGGGACGTAAGAGAAGGCAGGATGTGTGGGTCTGGACACTCCAGAAAACCCAGAGAGATAAATCATCCAAGTAGGCCCTACAGCGCCTGGATGACAGTCATTCCAGAAAGAGCAGCTGGGAGGATCAGAGCAGCTGGGGGGATCGGAGCAGCTGGGAGGATCAGAGCAGCTGGAGGGATCGGAGCATTTGGGAGGATCAGAGCAGCTGGGG
>NW_012103499.1:1484232-1485418 GCF_000951045.1 Mandrillus leucophaeus
GTGGGGGCAAATGGGGGAGAGAGAGGAAAAGGGGGCAGAAAAGGGGACCAGAGGCTAGGGGAAAAGAACCAGTGCGGGGGAGGCAGGGGCGGGGAATTGGGGCTCAAGGGACAGGGGCCGCGGATGCGGTCGGAGAGAGGGTCTTGAGGAGGGTGGGAAGCTAGTGGGGCTGGCCGTGCAGGGGATTCGCAGGGGCGCGGGGAGGATGCTGGGGATGGAGATACAGGAGGCGGCGGGGGAGGAAAGAGGGAACGGGAGGTGGGTGGGAACCCACGGGTCTGGGGTCTGGGAGGGGAGGGGCGTGAGATCCGGGCGAAGAGTCCGGGGGCCTCGCCCGGGCTCGGCTCGGTCCGGATGCGCGCTGTGTCCGGGCGCTCCCCTCACATTGAGGAGGAGGCGGCCCCCAGGCCCCCCCACCCTATCTCCCCCCCACCTTTTCTCCACCAGCACCGATGTCTGCGAGGGCGGTGCAAAATCCAGGACTGGATTTCTCTCCCAAATCCTGGGCTGGATTTCCTGGGACTTGGACTCACCTCCTCCAACAACCTAGCCCCCTCCTCTCGCACACCAAGGTTAGAAAGCTCGCGACTGCGAGGTATGGCATTTAGAGATAAGGGTGAAAATCGATCTATCGGGTGAACAGGCCGCGGTGAACAGAGCAAATCCAGGGTCACTGTCAATTCTAGGGAAGCTGAAGTGGGAAAGCGGGGGCCCTGAAATCCCTTCCCCCAGGATCTCGTCTCCCCCAGGTACCTGGACGCCTTGCCTTTCTCATGACCCAACTCCCTTTCCCACTCACACCCCCACACTTAATACTTTGATGGGGCCAAGACTTGAGCTCGACTGTCCCAAAGTGAACTTGGAAAATGTTCCCCAGGGATGGGGACAAACTTAGCAGGGTAGGAGAGAGGGGAGAGATCTGAGTGCTGGAGAAGCCCAGGCCACAGGGTAAGTCAAAGGCTCCAGCTCTAGGAGGAGGGAGAAGCATGTGTCTTAGACTGATACCCCCCCCATGCCAAAATGCATCCAGTCTCCATAGCAACCGTAGCTCCAAGAGTGCCTCAGAAACAGCGGGCAGAAGCAGAGAGGGATCCGTGTGTATGGTGGGTGGGAGACCAACGGGGGGATGATGAATTAGTGGAGGCACTGCCCGCAAACCTGGTTACTCAAAGGTGGGGGATTTCAC
>NW_012103499.1:1488289-1489545 GCF_000951045.1 Mandrillus leucophaeus
CGTTCCCGGGGCGCCGCAGCTGCGGCGGGAACTCTGGGATCCGGAGCCATCTGCTCCCACCCGCTCTGGAGCCAAACCCCGGGGGCCGCCTCCGCTCCCGGACCCGCCTCCTCTCCCGGGAGTGTGAGCCGAACCAAGAGTCTCCTGCTTATCTCCTCCAGTAAGAAAATAGTAATAATAATAGACACCCTGCCCCCGTAAAAAACACCACCTTCCCCGTACCGCCTCCCAAGTCTCCCAAGGTACGGATTGCCTTTGCAGCAGTTCCGCTCCCACTGACTCACTCCGGGGTCAGCCCCGGGTGGGTTTCAGTGCGGTTCTGGGGAGGGGGCTAGCAATGGGGGAAGTGAGGCTTCCTATCCGCCCCCCTCACTTCACGTTTAAATATTCTGCACGTTCCAGCCCCCGCACACTCGCGTACCACCCAATCCGCCTTTACCGCACGGAAAACATCACTAGCCTGCTCTCAGCCCAGGGGACGACTGGTCCCTGGCGAGAAGCTGCCTGCAAGGTCACTGTCATGCCACCTGCCCTAAGTGCTCAGGGGAAACTGAGGCTTCCTCATCCTCTTCACCTTCAACGTCCCTCTAAATAAGGCAAATCCCCGTTTCCATGCTCCCAGAGTTCAGCTGAGGCTGGAAGTGGGGTCCTGGGCTTCTCTGGGAGCAATTTTCTAGTCACTCTGACCAAGGGCATTATTTTCCCAGAAAGCTCTGAGGCTCTCTTAGTCCCTCTGAAATCAAGTCATTTCTCATGTCGCACAATGTAGCTACTCACCCCGCTTCAGGACTCCTATTCTTTGCCCCAATCCTTGGCAGAGGAGTGAGCTTGGTTCATCCGCCCACCCCAGAGAAAAGCTTCCCTAGTCTCCTGCACCTCGCTCCTCCACCCCAAGCTGAGCATTCCAGGTACCCTTCCCTTCGTGTTCTCAAGCCCTGACTCAACTCACTAGGGGAAGCGCGGAGCTCGGCGCCCAGCAGCTCCCTGGACCCGCTGCCAGAAGACAGGCTGGGGGGTCCGGGAAGGGGCCCGGAGCCAGGAGGCCCTCCTGTGCTCTTGGTGAAGATGCCGCTGATAAACTTGAGCATCTTGCGATCACGAGTGGACGCTCGGCCCCCCTCCCGGCCCCGTTTCAGCCCTGGAGCTGGAGGCTCCAGAGTGATTGGAGGTGCAGGCCCAGGGGGCTGCGCGGAAGCGGCGGTGACAGCAGCCCCTGGAGTCGGAGTTGGTGGGAGGGTTAGCGGAGGAGGAGAACC
>NW_012103499.1:1489730-1491171 GCF_000951045.1 Mandrillus leucophaeus
AGCAGCTGGGGGGATCGGAGCAGCTGGGAGGATCAGAGCAGCTGGAGGGATCGGAGCATTTGGGAGGATCAGAGCAGCTGGGGGGATCGGAGCAGTTGGGAGGATCAGGGCATGAGTGTGGGTAAGAAATGATCCCAAGCTCAAAGTGGAGCACAAGCTGAAGAATGTCAGCAATTCAGTAGTTTTTCATGTGTGTTGGGTTGTTTAGAAAACAAACTAGACGTGTGTGTGTGTGTGTGTGTTTGTAGCATGTCACAGCTCTAGGCACTAGTTGGAAAACTTTACCCAATTCTAGGCAACACAACATGAAGGCCAAAGGGCAGATGCCAGAAGTGAGAAGCCTGGAGGAGGACCATGAACAAACAGGAAAAAGGGGATGGCTGCATAAAGACTAGAGAGGAAAAACTTGTGAGGAAGATGTAGCAAATTCCCAGGTTGGTGCTATGAAGGTAGACTCTCAGAAGAACTGGAAAACGATTCCCTATTCTCAGAGAGAGAGAGAGAGAGAGAGAGAAAAGGAGAGGTGAAGGGAGAGAGCTGAGAGTGCAGTGGGTGGGAGGTCAGCCTTCCCTATAGGCAAGGGGACTGGGATACCTACCAGGCGCAGTTCAGGAATGGAGCGGCTCAAAGTCCATTCCTGGCTATTGATCACAGCCTCTGTAATGGGAGAAGGGCAGTAAGAGGGGAGGCTCCTGGCTCAGGAGGACCCCCAACACTGAGCCACCCCTCCTCCCTCTGCAGCTTTCCAAACCCCCTGAACCCTGCCTGCACTGGAGAGGTGTGTGGTACAGACAGGTTTGAGGGTGGTCCCCAGGCCTCCCATCCCAGCCGCTCTCCCCCAGCTGTTGCTGCCGCTCAGTGGTTGCTTAGCAACGGAGCTAGCAAGACAAAAATACTTCAGTTGGCATCTCCCTTAAAGCACATCCCCAAACGCGGGTCCCGGCCCCAGACAGGGAGACCAGGGCTCTGACAGTGGCAGGTTCTTCCCTCTGGAAAAAGAATAGAAGAGGAGCTCCTCCCTAACCCACTGGTTCCGAGGGCAGACCCTGAGAGGAGGTGCTGAAACACAGAAGAGAGTGTGTCTTCCCCAACCTCCATTCCACAGGACAGAAACTGAGTTGAGGGGTTTCCCTCCCCTTCTTCAAGGTCAACGGCACCGTGGCCCTGTACCCCTCCCCACAACCCAAGGGAAAGAGCTAGGATTTTCCTATGCCTCCATCTCCCACACCCTCCCCACAAACGCCCTCCAAAAGAACTGTGGTGAAGGGCTCCATCGCCTGGCCAAGAGAAGCCACAGGCCTGGGGGAAAGGATGCTCCTTCCGCCCGCCGGGTCCAGCCCCCGCGCCTGACACCGGCCGGACGTTCCCGGGGCGCCGCAGCTGCGGCGGGAACTCTGGGATCCGGAGCCATCTGCTCCCACCCGCTCTGGAGCCAAACCCC
>NW_012103499.1:1497571-1513163 GCF_000951045.1 Mandrillus leucophaeus
GGGTAGGAGAGAGGGGAGAGATCTGAGTGCTGGAGAAGCCCAGGCCACAGGGTAAGTCAAAGGCTCCAGCTCTAGGAGGAGGGAGAAGCATGTGTCTTAGACTGATACCCCCCCCATGCCAAAATGCATCCAGTCTCCATAGCAACCGTAGCTCCAAGAGTGCCTCAGAAACAGCGGGCAGAAGCAGAGAGGGATCCGTGTGTATGGTGGGTGGGAGACCAACGGGGGGATGATGAATTAGTGGAGGCACTGCCCGCAAACCTGGTTACTCAAAGGTGGGGGATTTCACTCCCCAAGTATAAGGACCCTTCAGTTGAGGCAGAGAGAGCCAGCCTCTTCAGAGTTCCCTTTCAGTCTCCTGAGGTTTGCTGAGTGGGATTCTTACGGAAGGTTAAAGAGGAGGCAGATGAGTGAATGGAAACCGTCTGCTCCTTGTCCCCCACACCTCTAAGGGTCTTGGAGTTCAAGGCTGTCTATCCTCCAGCCAGGTGAGAATCCTGAAGTGGTTAAGCCAAAGTGGAAAAGAGGTTGAGACCCCTTGGGGGTGGGGCAAGATGGGCGAAAGAAGTTCTCTCTGCAGCCTTGGAGACCCCTTCCCAGGACTTGGGGAGTCACAGCGGTCCCCTGATTTGGCATCCCACCCTCCTGACGCAGCTGAGACTATAATAAGTGCTGCCGTGGGCGGCTCTTGGAGGCAGGAGCCCGCAGCGTGCTCGGCCTGGTGGGGGGCTGAGGGTGCGGGTGGAGGGGGGGGCTGAGCCAGGATGCCACGAGCCCTTTGTTCTCCTAGAGGCCTGTACCCAATCCCTCCAGTGTTCTGTCCTGGGGCTCAGCAGCTTCTCCCTCCCTCCCTCCCTACAGAACCAGGATGACACCATCCCCAGGACAGGAGACCCTTCAGTAATGTTTTTTGATGGAGATGGTGAAGGAGAATTGTTGGCTCTGGTTTGAACTTCCCTCCTTTGATGGCCTCAGTTTTCCTTTATGTTCAATGGGAACAGAATACTAATTCTTAGAGAAGGAGTAAAACAAATCACTTATGAGGAGTGGAGCCTTCTCAGGGATTTCAGCCTCCACCCCTCCTCACCTCCCTCCCTCTCCAGAGGGAGCACAGCTTTTCTCCCTGGCCTAAACCACTCTTCTCCTTTATTATTATTATCATTATTATTTTTGACAGGGGTGGGGCATAGAGTTCCTTCCTAGGAGGCCCCATGGGCCACTCCCCCTTGGTCTGCCTTTCCAAACACTAAGGCTGTCAGGGGAGACTTCAGGTGTAGTTCCTGGCAAAGGGTGTGGGACAGGAGGTGAGAGGGGCACTAGCCTCCGAAGAGCAATAGGAAGGGGATCATCAGCTGGTCCCACTAGGCATCCAAAGCAAACCGTTCCTTCCCCAAGTTATACTCTGGTGTACCAGCAGAGAGGTCTGGCAGGAAGTGTCCTTGAGGGAAAGAATGATCTGTTGACCCCCCCAGGTAGGCAGGTAACAATGGAGAGGGCTGAAATGGCTGGAAGAGATCAGGATATGATGGAAGAAGTGCTTCCACCAGATAACTTTCATGAGCAAAGAAGGCTGCTTTTGTTAGCTCTTTGCCACATCAGAGGTGAATGAAATGAGAGCGAGCTGGAAACAACCTCCAGTTCCACCAGTTCGTCAGTGGTAGCGCCTTGTGGATGGAGAGAAGCTGTTCCTGCCAGGGCTCCACCACAGGATTGAAGGCTGGGGTGGGCAGGAGGATGTGGCGGATGGTGTTGCCATGGCAGCACTTCCTCCCTGTGTTGTCATCACTTGCTCTAATGGCACTAAGGAGGTAGAGCGGAAGGTGTGTGGGGGGAAGACAGGAACAGGAGCAAGGGGAGGAGAGGGGACCAAGAAGAGTTCTGGGGACATATCTGCACTCTGGCTCTGCAGAGCATGGCATGTTAGAGTTAGTATGCGCTTGGGAGCCTAAGATTCTCTGCATGATGTACTTCAATGTGCATGCGTGTGTGTGTGTACGTGTGTGCATGTGTCTCTCTACAGCTGGAGAACAAGAGGTCACTGATCCTTAGTGGGTCCTGGGAATGAAATCATTATCCAGTCCCAGAACCTGCTGCTCCAGACTGCTTCCTGTTCTGGACTCCCCAGGCAGGGACCAAGTCTACCATGAGTCTGTCACAGCCTATCTTCCTCATGCTCACACATTTCTTCATTGCCAAGAAGGTCAGCTCAACAGGGACCTGTATTTTGATCTCCTGGGAGAGGGATCAGAGCAGGGAAAAAGACAGAATGATACCTCCCATGTCTATTTCCATCCTCCCTAAATGTATTCTTCCCCAGAGTCCCAGCTCCATCTTGGGGACTAGGAAGTAGCCGACTGGGAAGTGATATATGATACAGCTAACCCTTCTATGCACCTGCTAGTCCCCGATACACCCAAGTTGAGGGCTGACCTTTCTCTTACCTTGAATACTGTCTAATGAGGCCTGGATGCTGTCCTGAAGTTCAGGGTCGTCCACTCTCTCTGCCAGCTTCCTGAGGCGTTTTAGAGCCTGCTTGGCCACCTCATGTCGTTTGACTTCTGCTCTCACTGCAGCTACAACGAACTGCCTCTGGGCATGCATGTTGCCCAGACCTGTCTTTCCAGGCTAACAACCACCTCTGGTCCTGAGGCCCATGGCCCTACAGCCCCCAAACCTCAGAAGGCCCCTTCTGCTGTGCCCAGAACTCCCCGCCCCTGCCCGCCCTTCCGTCTATAGACCTCACTTCCTGACTGGTGAGTTTCAAACCCACAGCCTGGGACAGCACTACCTCCTGCACCTCCCACCCCCTCTAGTGTTGGCCCATCAGCCCTGCCAGCCAGCCCCTGCTATGATTTCCCAGCCAGGTGGATGGAGAGATCTTAACAGTGTCCCAGGGCCTCCTGTGGGAGGTGGTTAATTAAAATGGGTGTTGGTTCTGGGAGAATATGGCAAGCTAGGTCCCAGGTGCAATCCTAAACTCTTGATGACTTGGAGATTTCGAACTCTCACAGGAATTCATGCACACTTGGTCTGTTACCTTCAGAGCCCTGCATTCTAGTGTACACTTGTACCCATCGCCCTCTCTACATATCTCAATGAGCTCTGTATCCTTATGTCTTACAACGTAACCCTTTTTCAGTCAGCTACCCACTGAGGCCACCTCCTGTTTAAAAGGGCCAAGTGAGGCCAGGCGTGGTGGCTCATGCCTGTTATTCCAGCACCTTGGGAGGCTGAGGCAGGAGAATCACTTGAACCCAGGAGGTGGAGGTTGCAGTGAGCCAAGGAGGTGGAGGTTGCAGTGCATTGCACTGCAGCCTGGGTGACTTAGTGAGACTCCATGTCAAAAATAAATAAATAAATAAATAAATAAATAGGCCAAGTGATTACGGGGAAAATGAGTTCTGAAGGAGGAAAGTAACCTATAAAAAGACAAAAACTACCATGTTCCATGTTCAATCAGTTTCATAATAATTAACATGTCTATAACACTTAATAGTTTACAACCTACTTTCATATATATTATCCTCATGACAGCCCTGAGGGGTAAGATTATTTATACCTATTCTGAATAAAAGGAAACTAAGGCTCAGAGAAGCCATTAAGAGGTGAAACAAAGACATGGATTTAGGTCTTCTGATTTTATTTTATTTTTACTTTTTTATTTTTAGTTTTCACCAGGCACATAAAGCCCAGATTGATTATAATTTTGATACCCCTTTCACTACACCACACAACCAAAATGCTTGTCAGCCAGTTCCCCTTCTAATACCATTGTCTTGCCCTTGATTTAGGACCTGAAAGAAAAGAAGGTAGATGAGGAATTGAAGGAGACAATGAAGATGGGAGTTGGGGTAGGAAGGGGATGTAGGTGGGGAGTGAGGGGGTGGGAGGTGGGAGGTAGTGGGTAGTTTGACTTAATTACTTTGTTTACACTGGAGGCCTGTAATCCTAGCACTTTGGGAGGCCCAGGCAGGCAGATCACCTACGGTCAGGAGTTTGCCACCATCCTGGCCAACATGGCAAAACCCTGTCTCTACTAAAAATACAAAAAAAAAAAGCTGGGCGTGGTGGTGGGCAGCTGTAATTCCAGGTACTCGGGAGGCTGAGCCAGGCAGGAGAATTGTGTGAACCCGGGAGGTGGAGGTTGCAGTGAACTGAGATCGCGCCACTGCACTCCATCCTGGACTACAAAGGAAGGCTCTGTCTCAAAATAATAATAATAATAATAATAATAATACATTACCTTGTTTCAAGACCCAAACACCTCTCTGGCCCTGTCAAATATGTCTTCTGCATACCTTTTTGATATTAATTTCTGAAAGTTTATATCAATACCGTGTAGTTACAGATAAGGGAATTAAGGTTGGAATTGCCCACAGGAACCTGTAAAATGACCTGAAAAGTAATAATTAACATTGAGTGTTTACTATGTGCCAGGTACTCTTCTAAGTATTCTACATATATTAACTCATTTAATTCTCACAACCCAAGAGGTAGGTGTGTTGTTATTTATCCCCATTTTACAGATGAGGAAACAGGCACAGACAGTTTCTAAGTGCCTGGCCAAAGGTTACACAGCTAGAAGTGGCAATCCAAGTGGCAATCTGACTGTGGCAGTAGACTATAGAATCTAAGTACACACAAACATAAATCATTCTGTTGAGTTGATTAGAGGGTTTTCTTTTTTGTTCCTACTGTTTCTTTCTCCTGGGGAGAGAAGGATTATGCCTTTCCCTACCCCCGTGAAAAGGACGGTTTGTCAAAGCACTTACTAGATAATAAAGTTACTGATCAGTCCACCCGTAAGTGAAAAGGTGGAGACTCCTTCCCCTTATATTTATTTATATCCAAGACTCTTCCTCTTGCCTGTCATTTTTTGCAAGCCCTGGATCAGGCGTGTACTCTGAAAATGCTGAGCACACCCGTGTGTGCACTTGTAGCAATGCCACACACAGGAATGCGCTGGCCTGAGACCGCTATTTCCACACTGAATTTCTGGTATATTCACACCCCTTTTAGGAGGGTATATGGTAGAGGACATGGGTACTGGCGGACACACAAACGTATGATGATTTGCTGGGTGTTGCTGTGTCCAACCCGCGGACTCTGTGGCCGGGCTAAATAAGCTCAATATGTGGCTCCTTTGGGTGTTCCCGAGCGTGACGCATTAACAAAACAATGGCGTCATCATGAAGTCACTGCAGCACAGGGGGAAGGGAGGGCGGAAGGGCCCTCCTTCTACCGGTGGAGCCCTTTCTGCCCAGCTCTCGGAGCGGCCCCCCACCTGCCCCTCCCGCCGTGTCCCCTTCACCTAAATTCCTCCAGAGCCGTCTCCCTCGAATTAGCCCTCTCCTAACTCCGACCACAGAAAGCTCAGCTTTCAACTCAAGCTTTTGGAGTTTAGACTGTTGTCCCAGAGAGAATCTCTAGAAGCCCTGCCCCTAGTTTTCAGTTTCGCCCAATGAAAAAACAAGAGGAGGAGGACAGAAGGCGGGTCAGTGACGTAATGCGGGCTGATTGGCATGCAGGCCTTGGACGTCCAGGATTAGCCACGCATTTCGCCAATCCAGAGGCAGGGGAGGGACGGTGCAGGCGCAGAAAATTGGGTTTGGCTGGCCTCGATTTAAAGAGACAGAAGCTGTCGGGGTCCTGGAAGACGGTCCCCAATACCCTCCCCCCAAGTCCTTGGGACCACTTGGGTCCCCAGAGCTGGGGAGATGGTTTGCGGCGGCTTTGCCTGCTCCAAGAATGCGCTTTGCGCTCTCAACGTGGTCTACATGGTGAGGTTTTGGAGGTGGGGGAAGCTTTCGGGCGCAAAGGCCTCGTGGGGAGAATCTCCAGGGTACTTCCGGTGGGGAAAGGGGTGTATAGGGGTTCCGGGAAGATTCCCAGGAACTTCCGGCGAAGAGGGAATTCCTGGGGACTTCCGTGGGAGAGGGAAGACTACCGGTTGATGAAGGGGTTTGTCTGGGGGTGGGGGAATGAACTTAAGACCGTGGGCATAAGTTCCATCCCTCCCTCCTTTGAACCTCAGTTTCTCCCAAAGTAGAAGTGATAGGATGATCCTGAGGGTTCAGCTTTTGTATTCATAGTACTATCCCTGCCACCCCCTATACCCCATCCCAGCCATTCTAACCTTTGGGAATGCCCAGGGATGCTCCTGGTGGCGATAGCACCACCCCCGCCCCGCCCACCCCCCTCCCTCCCATTCACACACCATTCTATTATTCCTTCCCCACCCCCGCCCCCAAGTCCTCTTGTAATGGCTTTGGGCCGTGCTCATGCTAGAATTTTTGAGATGTATCCTGCTCTTTCTTTGTAGCTGGTGAGCTTGTTGCTCATTGGAGTGGCTGCTTGGGGCAAGGGCCTGGGTCTGGTGTCCAGCATCCACATCATCGGCGGAGTCATTGCTGTGGGAGTCTTCCTTCTCCTTATCGCAGTGGCTGGACTGGTGGGTGCTGTCAACCACCACCAAGTCCTGCTGTTCTTTGTATCCTGACCTGAAGTGATGGGGGCAACTGGGCTCTTGGGAGGGCTGTCATCTATGGAAGATGTTAAAAGGGTAGGGGACCTCAGGGATCTTGGACATGTCTCCTTGCCCTGCCCTGTCCCATAATCTACGAAACAAGAGCTGATTTTATTGCTTTCAATTTGACATGGTGGTATAAGTTCTATGAACAGATGAGACCAGTTATAGATGGAACATAAAGGAATCTAGGACTTTTTTCCATAACCTTTCCTCTCAGTACATGATCATTCTTGGTTTGGTCTTCATCTTCCAATTTGTAATCTCTTGCTCATGTCTGGCTATTAACCGAAGCAAACAGGTAAGACAGTACCCTTTCAAGTACTTACTTGCTTTTTAAAATTTTCCTCTTAACCTCAAACTCCTTCCTTAGTCTGGCCCCAGCTACCCAAAGATCATCCTTAGGTGCACTGCTTCTGGCCCCTTGGGCTATTTGCTTCCTCTGGAATGTCTGGTTAATTTTTCATGAGGATGATCTAGAGAACCTGAAAAGGTAGATATTTATTGTGTCTATAATTGTGGCACACTGTTATGCTTCTGGCTGACTTCTTTTGCTGGGCTAGGGAAATTGAGGCACTTGAACTGATACTGGGATGTAGGGAGACTTAATTTCTCTCTGCCCATATCCTCCAGACAGATGTCATCAATGCTTCTTGGTGGGTCATGAGCAACAAGACTCGGGATGAACTGGAAAGAAGTTTTGATTGTTGTGGCTTATTCAACCTCACAACCCTGTATCAACAAGATTATGATTTCTGCACTGCAGTGAGTGTGTTGGGGGTGGTGCAGCAGCCAGGGGAGGTAGGAAACTGGGTAAGGACAATGCCCAAGTTGGCAAATTTAGTTCGAATGTCATTGTTTCTCTCTCGAGAAGCCCTCTTGTATTGGGGCTGTGTATTGGTGGGCGGTGGGGGTGGATAAAGAGGCTGGGGAATTAGCAAAGTCGGATTTTAGTTTGTAGGACGCTGGTCAGATAACAGGAAAGTTTCTAGAGACATTCGGCATAGGTATTGGTGACTAGCGACTTTACATTAGCAACTTTGCATTCTTCACACACACGTTTTATCCTCAGATCTGCAAGAGCCAGAGCCCCACATGCCAGATGTGTGGAGAAAAGTTTCTTAAGCATTCAGATGAAGCCCTGAAAATCCTAGGGGGTGTTGGACTCTTCTTTAGCTTTACAGAGGTACATTCTCCAGTTTCCTCATGCACATCCTTTTCAACTTGAGACTGATAATTGATTGATGCTTCTCTCTCCCTTTGTTCCTACAGATCCTTGGTGTTTGGCTAGCAATGAGATTTCGGAATCAGAAGGATCCTAGAGCCAACCCCAGTGCCTTTCTATGAGACTTTGGATCCTTCTGACTTCTCTTCTGCTCTAAGCTTTCTCTTCCTCCCTTAGGGAATATCTAGGGTCTGTAACCATTTTGGTTTGAGAAAAAGGAAAGGCCCCTTGTCAAATCCTCTAAAATTGATGGAATAGCAAGACTTTATGCCTTGACATATTTTAGTGGGAGCCAGACTATAAGGAATAAAAGGAAAAACTTTCTCCCTCTCTCTCCAAGAGGATATGGGAAGCTTCTGAGGGTACACAGGATGGACTGGAGTCATTCTTAGCTGTTTCCCCTCCTCCGTCCATATGCTGGATCACCTCAACATACCCTGGGGTGTGGCTCTAAGGGTAAATCAGGGACAGAGCCAAGGAGAAAACCACCAAGAGCTCTTTCCTGTAATAAGCAGGACCCAGTTTGAGAAAGTTCAGTGAATATAAAAAAGCCATTTAAAAATCTATATATATATATATTTTTTTTTTGACATTGAGTCTTGCTCTGTTGCCCAGGCTGGAGTGCAATGGCATGATCTCAGCTCACCGCAACCTCTGCCTCCCAGGTTCAAGCGATTCTCCTGCCTCAATCTCCCAAGCAGCTGGGATTACAGGTGTGCGCCACCACGCCTGGCTAATTTTGTATTTTTAGTAGAGACAGGGTTTCACCATGTTAGTCAGGCTGGTCTCGAACTCCTGACCTCAGGTGATCCACCCGCGTTGGCCTCCCAAAGTGCTGAGATTATAGGTGTGAGCCACCGTGCCCCGCCCTAAAATCCATATTCAAAGAAGCAATTTCTGTTCCTTTCTAAGCTTTGTCAGTCAAGGGGCTCCACTGACTTGCTAGGCCCTGTAACTTAACCAGTCTTTAAGGTTTTGCAGGAAAGTCCCTTCTTCCAAGTGGTTATTCCAAATCGCACAATGGCAAAGCCAAACAGGGGAAGAAACATTAAAAAAAAAAAAAAAAGACCATTATTTCTTTGTTTTGTTTTTCCTGTATAAAAAAGGACCCCAAATATAAAGGTAGGGAGAGGGACAAGTGGGAACATATCCCTTAGTGTAGAGAAATAGTGGGGCAGGAGAAGGAGAAGCCTCAAAAGGAGAGGTAGGAGGGAAATGTTAAGGCAGCAAAGTAATCTCTGTAGAAAGATGGAGGAGGAGCCTCCACAGCCTCAGAGATAAAGGCAAAGATTGCCCTCTCAGTGTCCAGAAGGGAAATGGCAGCTTTTCTTCCTTCCACGGCAGCCACTCCATTGCTCACTCCGGATTACCTTCATCCTTATGTAGATAAGAGTGCTGCAGAGCTCGAAAGGCAGAGATTCGCTTGTGTGGGTTAAAAGTCAGCATTTCCTGAGGGGAGAGGCAAAGGTCAGAAAACCATGAAGAAAACTGAGAGAGACTTCTACCCACCCATGACAATACCTGGGATGAGCTCTCTTCTTTTCTTTCTTTCTTTTTTTTTTTTTTTGAGACGGAGTCTCGCTCTGTTGCCCAGGCTGGAGTGCAATGGTATGATCTCAGCTCACTGCAACCTCTGCCTCCTGAGTTCAAGTGATTCTCCTGCCTCAGCCTCCCAAGTAGCTGGGATTACAGGCGTGCACCACCACGCCTGGCTTATTTTTGCATTTTTAGTAGAGACAAGGTTTCAACACGTTGGCCAGGCTGGTCTCCCAACTTCTGACTTCAGGTGATCTCCCCACCTTGGCCTCCCAAAGTGCTGGGATTACAGGCGTGAGCCACCACGCCCAGCCAGGATGGGTTCTCTTCCATATCCCTCTCTGTGGGTGGCCATCTGCAGCTGTAATAAAAACTACAGCCCATCTACCAACCAAGTTTCATTAACCACAGTGGCCAGGGCCCTGCACACTGCTCTATTTCTTTCTCCAGTCTCTCCCTATGCCCACAGCCATCCCCAGTACCAGCAGCAGCTGTGCTCCCGATTCCTCCATCTCAGGTACCACCGACTGCACTGGGCGGGGCCCTCTGGGGGGAAAGGCTCCACGGGGCAGGGATACATCTCGAGGCCAGTCATCCTCTGGAGGCAGCCCAATCAGGCTGTGGGGGACAGGAGAACTCTGGTCAGGAGGGTCCTCCAGTTCCCATCCCCATGGGCAGAGCCAGTTGCCATCCTGGGCTTAGCAGAAAGAGGACTCAAAATAGAAAACCTTTTTCTCCCACGTTGGTCACTTACTCAAAGATTTTGCCCAACTGGTCAGCTTCAGAGTTTCCACAGAAGAGAGGCCTAAGGTGAGAAGGGACATAAGGTAGCAGTCATTTTCAAAGATATCTTAGTTGAATGGTTACTGCTTAGTGGCTCAAAATAGAAAGCACAGGGAATAAAGGTCAATAATTCCAGCACTTTGGGATGCTGAGGTGAGAGGACTGCTTGAGCCCAGGAGTTCCAGATCAGCCTGGGCAAGCAAGACCTTGTCTCTTAAAAAAAAAAAAAAAAAAAAAAATTGCTGGGCACAGTGGCTCACGCCTGTAATCCCAGCACGTTGGGAGGCTGAGGCAGGCGGATCATGAGGTCAAGAGATTGAGACCATCCTGGCCAACATGGTGAAACCCCGTCTCTACTAAAAATACAAAAATTAGCTGGACGTGGTGGCACGCACCTGTAGTCCCAGCTACTTGGGAGGCTGAGTCAGGAGAATCACCTGAACCTGGGAGGCAGAGGTTGCAGTGAGCTGAGATTGCACCACTGCACTCCAGCCTGGCGACAAGGCGAGACTCCGTCTCAAAAAAAAAAAAAAAAAAGCCAGTCATGGTGGCATGCACCTATAGTTTCTGCTACTCAGGAGGCTGAGACGGGAGAATTGCTTGAGCCCAGGAGATAGAGGCTACAGTGAGCTGTAATTGGGCCATTGCACTCCAGCCTGGGTGACAGTGAAACCTTATTGCAAAAATAAATAAATAAATAAATAAAAGAGAATAAAGGGATATGAAGTTCCTAATTCTAGAACATTTCAGAGCTTTCTGCTATGGGCAAAGTAGTCAGTAGTATGCAAGTAAAAGAATGGGGCCAGGTCCAGTAGTTCATGCTTGTAATCCCAGCACTTTGGGAGGTAGCGGTGGGAGGACTGCTTGAGTACAAGAGTTCAAGACCAGCCTGGGCAATATACTGAGACCCCCTCTCTACAGAAATATTAAAAAACTAGCTGGGCATGGAGTGTCAGCTACTTGGGAGGCTGAGATGGGAGGATCACTTGAGCCCAGGAGGTTGAAGCTGCAGTGAGCTGTGATCATGCCATTGCAATCCAGCCTGAGCAACAAAGCAAGCCCTGGTCTCAAAAAAAAAAAAAAAGAAAAAGAAAAAGAAAGAATGGGCAGGGTGTGGACGTGGTTTATGAACAAGCGATTTGGGGAATTCAAGGTGGTCCAGGGTATGTGGGTCCCATACTTTCGACGAAACATCTCTGCAAAGATACAGCCAACACTCCACATGTCCACAGGTGTTGCATATGTGGACTGCAGAAGAACTTCGGGAGCTCGGTACCAGAGTGTAACAACCTAAAGAGAATAGGAAGAATGGATGGGGACTCCATGGGTTACCACAAAACACAACTTGCTTGACTGAACACATGAAGCACATGACTTCTCAATTGCTACAGGCAATCACTCTCCTACTCCCAACCAGAACCCATTTTGGTACCATCTTTCTACTGACCACGGGTGTAAGTGCCATCTGGTAGCTGTAGATTCTGGCCAGGCCAAAGTCAGCCAGCTTGACTGTTCCACCACTTGTCACCAGAATGTTCTCTGGCTTCAGATCTCGGTGAACGATGCAATTTGCATGAAGAAAATCTAGGCCTCTTAGAAACTGGCGCATCAAATCCTAGTTTAGAAGGGGGAGGTACAGATGCACTGGAAACTAGGCACCATACCTGAAATCCCAGGAGGTTTTACTACAAAGGTCCCAATCCACCTCTCAATGCCTACCAACCCCACTCACCTTGATGGTCTCGGCTGGCAAGCCTGGTGGGGGTGCTTTGTCCAGATACGTCCTTAGGTCTTGGTCTACATGCTCAAACACCAGGGTTACCTTGATCTCCCGGTCAGTTCGGGATGTGGCACAGACGTCCATCAGCCTGGCCAGAGTAAATGCTCACTTTTCAATCCCCTTTAACCCAACATGGCCTCTCATTATTTCCTCAGGGTCCCCACTTCTCTACAGATCACCACACCCCACCTATAGGCTGTCTTTTCCCTTTACTCCCCACTCCCCTCGTCACCACCTTCTCACCGGACTACATTGGGATGTTCAAAAGCCTCCAGTCGCCTCAGTAAGGCCACCTCCCGAACTGTGCTGATGGGAAGGCCTCCTCCAGCTCCTCCTCCATTGGGGACTCTCACACTCTTGAGGGCCACAAAGTGGCCACTGTGGGGATCACGGGCCTTGTACACTGTCCCATAGGCACCGACACCAATTTCAGCCACTGGCTCATATCGAGAGGTAGCCATTCTCAGATCAAGGGCGACCCTACAATCACAGACTCCTATCACCAAAAGTCCCTTACAGAATTAGGATGGTACGAGCCTGCAGCAACAAAAGGACTCCCAAAAAAAAGCACAAAGAGCAACACTAGCATCCCATCCCCCGCTCGCAGTCTTCCTTGGGGCCGGCCCCAGAGATAACACAATGACTCAATACCAACCCCTCCAGCCACGTGAGGCCCTGCAATAAAAAACGCATTTTCCTTTGGGACAATCGCGCCCTGCACAAAGATCACACATGACACATGCCTTGCATCGAAGATCCTACACCTCAGTCCCTAAAATTATACTTTCCAATGACCACAAAGGCCCCACTTCCCGCCCTTGAGCGACCCCTCCATAACCAGCTCGAGAAACGAACGCGTGGAAAACTGTGAGGGGGGCGGGCACTGGTTCTCATTCCCGGGAAGGGACTGCGCTTACCTCACGCCAGGCCGGGGTGCTGCGGGGGCGGCCCGTTATCGGGGCCCCGGAGCTGGTTCCTACGGCCCCATACACCCGAGCTCGGTCCGGGGCAGCTGGACGCAGAGGGCCCGACCATAGACACAGGCCGCAAGCTAGAGAGGCCCCCTCACCCCCACCCTCACCATGTGACCAGCTGCCAAAGAGGCGCGCGGAAACTGGGAGGGCGGGGCGAACGCCGGACGTTCTGGGCACGTGACCGCCACCCATGCGCGGAGGGGTGGCCAGGAGCCGCTTTGACGGGGAGGAGGGCGAAGAGTGTAAGGGGGCGGAGGGGCGATGGTAGCCACGTGATCTGTTGCTATCACACGTGACCGCTTGACATTGCTCTGAGGAGCAGAGGTGTGGTTACGCGGCGGGCACGTGACTGGCTGCCACAACCCCCGCCGCGGGGGGGCGCGGTAAGGGGACAAGAGAGGGTGGAGCCCGAGGCGGTGCCATGGCAACGTAGGCCACCCAGAGCCCAACTCCCGGCTGAAGGATTGTCTCACTACCGGTCTGAAGGCTGAACTCCAGTCTCACTACCGGTCTTTCAGCCTGTCTACATTGGGGAGGGAATGGGAGTTGGGGTACCAGAGGTGATGCTGTCACTTTTTCGCTCCACCATGATAAAACATACTCTCATTTGTGTCATTGATTCATTCATTAATTCTACAACATTTTACTGAGTGCTTGCTTCCAGTGTGTATGTGGGTTTTTATTTTGTTTTGTTTCTGGTGTCTGTCACTGGCCCTTTAAAGTAGTGGTACGACTATCTAGAAAGATGTAGCCAACAATGGGGTCTTCTAAAATAGGGAGTAAACAATGCCCATTTGAGGGCAAAACTACGATTAAAGGACGGACAGAAGGCAAATTAATACAGTAATCCAACAGGTTCAGTGACAAGGTAATGCCCCCTCTTTTCTCAACTTCCAAATCTCCCTGGGAGTGTTAATGCAAAGACCTGAGGCCATCTGGCAGAGAAGTTATTAATGAGCAGGAGACAGGAATACTTGACCTTTAAGTTTTTTTTTTTTTCCCCAGTAGGACGGTTCTATGATTATGTGATATTTATATATGTGTATATATACTTCTATGTATATATGTATGTATATATTATTTATTACATGTAATATATAAGATGGATACAGGAGTGTACATGTGCAAGAAAGTTACCACCACACCCCCTGCACCCTCCAGACCACCACAATGAATGAAAATGACATGTCTCCTGTAAACCTTGTGACTGCTCATTTGGAGTCATTGTGCTTCCCTCTTTTTCCCTAGTGCCTCTTTCTTAGCACTTAGCGGTGTCCAGAACACACTTTTTCCCAAATGGCCTCTGCCCACAGACACCGAGGTAGACGTAGGTAGATTTCTCCTACTTTCTTTGTTTTATTGGCTCCAAGGTCTTCATGTCCCAGCCCTTTGAGGGTATGGGAGTAAAGGAGGAAAGCAGTTAGTGTCTCATTTGTGAGAATTTGTGTAAAATCTAAAGCCATTTTATTACCCTATTTGCCACTCCTTCCACTCTAACTTGTTTTCCTTAACTATCTGGCTGAGAATATAAGAGTTCAAACTAGAAGATGAATATAAACCGTGATTTAGAGCAAAATGGAATACATGTTAATACAGATGCCTCCTCTTTCCATCCTGATACTTGTAGCCCTGGGCCCCTCCTGGCAAGGGCAGCTGAAACACTAGTAAGAAAAATCTCAAGGACTGAACTGACTAAGGGGCTCAAGAGGTGAATGTTTTATTGGCTACCTTGCTAGGGGTGGGTGCTTTGTAAGCCTTCTGGAGGCGAAGATAAGTGTCTAAGTTTTTCAAACTCCCTTCCCACACCAGCATTCCCCACTTCAGCCTCACCTTCCACATAAGCCCTTCGCACCTTACTCTCTTTACAACAGAAGCCGTCTTCTCTGTCTGCTTGGGTCCCAGCCTCTTTTTCTGATTCATTCATTAGTCCATCCAAAACATTTGAATACTTCATGGGAACATTACTGTCTCTCCATCACTTTCTATTGAGGAACCTTAATTTGGCAGTCTGTCCCAGGCTCTGTCCCCTCCCTTCTTCTGTTAATTACTCTTTCACTAATTAATTTTTTTCCCAGTGCGTTTGACCCAATGAGCTCCCCTGGAATCCCTTTTCCCTCAGCTTTGCAAAGGGAAGGAGAGGGAGAATATAAGTGTAAGGCAGAAAAACATGTGATGAGGGTAGAGCTTTTTCTCAGAGTGAAGGCTCCATAAGAGCAAAGGGTAAGTGTGTGCGTTGTTCACTTCAATGTAGTAGAGGTTAGGGCAGGAGAGTACCAGGAAAGACACTCCCATCCCTTTAGCACTTCTACCTCCCCTGCTCACTCACCTCCTTCACACATTACAATCACAGGCTTCTGTTTCTCAGACAACGCGACTCCATTCCTTACACACCGCTCTTTCCCAGTCCCCATCGAGCACACTTTTCAGCCCTTTGGGTAAAGTGTATATTGCTTGAGTCCCTCCCTTGCCCATGTACCTCCTTCACACCTCCGACGCTTTAACAGCTCTTTCTTTGCACATTCCCATTTTGCACAAGCCTCTCCCTCCCCGGTACACCTGCGTCCTTTGACCACTCACCTTCCATGCTCACCCGTTCATCTCCCACTCCCAGACACACACCTAGTCTATTCGTGTGCACACTCCCCTTCCTTGGCCACTCCCCTTCCTCCACCCTCTTCGGGCTCTCACACTTGCCCCCGCCCCTGGGGACACCTGCTCGTGCGGGGCAGGGCGGGGATGCGCAGCCGCGGCCCCTTCTGCTCTCCCCC
>NW_012103499.1:1514108-1537052 GCF_000951045.1 Mandrillus leucophaeus
CCTGGGGTGTCAGCGGAGACTGCGAGCAGAGGCGGTGCCTAAGGAGGCTGGGCGGGCCCCAGGACCCGGAGTGGGAATGGGGTGAGGCAGAGTGGGAATGGGGTGAGGCCGAGGGGCTGGCAGGGGACTCCTGGAGCGCTTGTTTGTGTTGGAGGGTCAAGGGTCCCCAGGAAGGGGTGGGGCTTTCTCCCCGGAGAGCACAAAATCCGTCTCACCCATTAACAGGGACGGCTGTTCTTTCCTGTTTGCCTCGCCCCAGGGTCTCCGTAAGCTGAGGGGACCTGTTCTCTTGCAGGTGGGCAGAAAAGAGGGCTTCTGTGCCCACCTAGAAGGGAGGGGCCCAGCCAGCGCCCTTGCTTAGCTCAGTATTTCTCCCTATGGGGTACTTTTTTTCACTTCCCATCCTGCAACTTTCTATCTCATTCTAAAGAGTATTCTTTGTTAAAATTTTATGGGCAAAGTTGTCCCAGAATAGTGCTAGGAGGGTGTCTCTGTAGTGAGAATTGATTCCTTGATTAAAGGGAAACACCCTTCACTCCCACCTCCGGAATTTCTCCCTTTTAATACGTGGAAACCGAGGACCGTAACCCATCCCAGTTTGCACCAGATCTGTGAAGTAACTTTACAGTGATGGGGTGGGGGAAGGAAAACATGGCTCAGAAGCTCTAACCCTCTCCTCCCTCCAGATCCTAGGAGGAAGCCTTTCCTTTGAGAAGTCTTAAAGACCACCCATTCCAAATTCTAGGAAAAGAGAAGATCCAGTCCTTCTCCCCTCTAATCCCCCCATCCCTTTCCATCCCTCATCTCTTTGGTATGGGAAGTTTCCCTTGATCTCCAAGGGAAATTTATTTTCTGTTGCAGCCTTACTTAGCCTCTTGCCCTGTCTTGGGTGAAAGGCCTGAGTTTTTTAACGTGGGCAAGTGACCTGAAGAGGTTTCCCTGTCTGGGAGCGCGGCCGAGTGGGGTCGGGGTGGTGATGGCTGACAGGGTCCCTCCTCACTCTTCCTCCAGGGGGAGCTCTTGAGCCCCTGCCGCTGCGACGGCTCAGTGCGCTGCACGCACCAGCCCTGCCTCATCCGCTGGATCAGCGAGAGGGGCTCCTGGAGCTGTGAGCTCTGCTACTTCAAGTACCAGGTCCTGGCGATCAGCACCAAGAACCCACTGCAGGTGAGGTGCAAGGAGAGGACTCAGAGACTGGGTGGGGACTTTTTAGCTATTGGAATGAGGAACCTTCCAGGAGACCTATTTCATTTACTCTTTTCCCAAAGCCACCCTTCCCCACCAATTACTGCAGTCGCCTGTGTGTCTGTATATCCTTCCTCCTTTAATTTATTCACAAAAACATTTACAGGGTGCCACTTATATTCCAGGCACTGTTCTAGGCACTGGAATAACCACCACTCCCCACCCGACACACACACACAGACACAGAAAAGAAAAAGAAAACAGAAAAAATGCCGGGCGCGGTGGCTCATGCCTATAATCCCAGCACTTTGGGAGGCCGAGGCGGGCGGATCACAAGGTCAAGAGTTTGAGACCAGCCTGGCCAACATGGTGAAACCCAGTCTCTACTAAGAATACAAAAATTAGCGGGGCGTGGTGGCGCTTGCCTGTAATCCCAGCTGCTCGTGAGGCTGAGGCAGGAGAATCCTTGAGCCCGGGAGGCAGAGGTTGCAGTGAGCCGAGATCACAGCCACTGCACTCCAGCCTGGGCAAGACTCCATCTCGAAGGGAAAAAAAAAGAAAAAGAAAAGAAAAAATGATGTTGATGATGATAGCAAACGTGTAGTGTTTTCTGTGTCAAGTTTTGGTGTGTATTAACTCTTTTAATCTTCACAATAATCTTATTAGTTAGATACTGTTATTATCCCCTCTTACAAATGAAGATACTGATGCACAAAGATTTGAAAACTTACCCAAGGTTACTTAGCCAGTAAGTGATGGAGTCAAGATTTGGGATTCAAATCTAGATGTTTTGGTTTCAGAGCACTTGCCCAATCCTGCCTTTTTAAAATAAGACAGACAAATGGTGTCAGACAAGTGCCTCGTTCTAGATTTAATGAAGGCACAGAGAAGACAGATGTTGATCCTGCCTGAAGGTTTTAGGGAAGGTTACTGGAGCACCCTGCTTTTCAGGGCCACCCATCACCTGGCCCTCCATCCCTTTCTGGGACTCTTTGGAGCCCTTTCTCCCACACAGTGGCAGGCCATCTCCCTGACGGTCATCGAGAAGGTCCAGATTGCTGCCATAGTCCTGGGCTCGCTCTTCCTGGTTGCCAGCATCTCCTGGCTTATCTGGTCCTCACTCAGCCCTTCAGCCAAGTGGCAACGACAGGATCTGCTCTTTCAGATCTGCTACGGCATGTATGGCTTCATGGATGTCGTCTGCATAGGTGAGGGCACCTCTCTCCTTTACCTGCTCTGTATCTTCCTCTTACACACCTGACTCCCCTGCCCATCCCCTCAGTTTCATGGCCTTATTTTCTGCCACTGGGGGCCTTTAGGGCTATCCTGGTGCCCCCTCAACCCACTTCCCTGCTTCTCCAGGGCCCTTTGCAACTGTATCTTCTCACTCTGAAGAAATGCTTGCTTAAGTACCTCTGGCCTAGATCTAGGCCACAGTTAACCCTGGATTTCTTATCCCTATTGCTCAGGCCTCATCATCCATGAAGGCTCCTCTGTCTACCGCATCTTCAAGCGCTGGCAGGCAGTGAACCAGCAGTGGAAGGTCCTAAATTATGACAAGACCAAGGACATAGGAGGAGATGCAGGGGGAGGGACGGCAGGGAAGCCGGGCCCCAGGACCTCACGGACGGGCCCCACCTCTGGGGCCACCAGCCGCCCCCCAGCTGCCCAGCGCATGCGGACGCTCTTGCCTCAGCGCTGCGGTTATACAATCTTGCACCTCCTTGGGCAGCTGCGGCCACCGGATACCCGTTCCAGCTCCCATTCTGGCCGAGAGGTTGTCATGAGGGTCACTACAGTCTGAACTGGACTCCAGGAGCAGGGATCTTGAGTCAATGCATCAGTCAGAGAAGAGCTCTCATGACTGCTGGAGGTACCAGCTCGACAAGGTGTTTGGGGCATGCTGCCCCCATTACCTAGGATCTCTGTGGGCAGCCTCAAGCTGGAGACATTGTCTGGCCTCACTGCCCACTGGGTAGAGACACCTGGATGACATTTCAGTACCCACTGGCAGCTCCTCACACTCATCCAGAGATGGCCGGTGGGCAGGCGGGGAGAGCAGCTTTCCTTCCCTGGAGAGAACCGTCTTTACCTCAGCTCCTAGGGCCTCCAGCCCCCTAGCTCCACCATGGCGACTTGGTGAAGGGGGACCAATGCCAGAAGAAAGGGGCTGTAGACCCCTATTCCCCACCCCATGGCCACAGGGCATCTGGCAATAAGACTAGTATACATTGACCTCCCGTTCCCTGCATGAGGGCGGGGGACTTCCCCCTGCTCCATCCCCCATTGCATGGGGGAAGGGCATAAAGAATCATTTATATGCACGTGGAGACTCCTTTCTCATCTGGGGCTTTTCTGGAGGGTTGGGAGGTGTGGGGAGGTTTCTCTGCACAGGTTGCAAATCCCAAATGCAGCAGTGGGTTCCGAGTTGTAGGTGTGACTCCCACTTGCTGGTGAATAATTCATGTTGGCTGCTAGGTGGCAGCGCTCAGAGGTATCTAAGGGGTAGACCTGAACCTGCCACCTATGAGTTGTATGATTTAGAAAAAAATCTCTTAGCTATGGTTTTCCTGTCTACATCATAGGGTTGGAATAAGGATAAATGAGGGACAGGTTGGATGTCGTTGCAAAGAAAATCAGCAATGACATAAAGAGATTTCTAGACTAGTTGATGGTTCATTTATTTCAAATAGTAGCTGGTATAACAAATTCTAAAATTTGTTTTTCATCTGAAGTTGCACAGAATCTTGGAATTTTATGTTGAGTGACATAATAGGTATGGAAATATGAGGGAAAATAGACATTGCAAATGTGAAGCATGGTGATTATTTGTAAGAATGAGAACTCCTCTGACTAAATATTTGGGCCTATGGGCTGGGGAAGGCTGGAGCCATCCGCCTTGTTCTGGAGATCATCTGGGTTCTTTTAGCCCTTCTCAAGTACTGTGCTCACCCAGAAAAGCAGTGTGGAGTGAATTTGGACTCATTTGGAGTGAGATGGAGGGAACCCCCCCCCTCAGTTATGAGTCTCCAACCCCAGTTTAAGCTATTTCTATGGCAGTTTAGGGTCACAGGTTTGATCCCGGTGTGCCCAGCTAGTGGTATTAATGGATGGCATTATGTTTGGAGGCAGCAGCATAGAGGACTGTTGTTTATAGAGAAAAGATTTGGGAAAGACTGGTTAAAATGTGGGTCAGCCTGAAGGCTGGGCACTTTCTTCTGTGACTTTGAGGTTGTGTATTATATGAATGATGCTGTTTTTTTTAAGTAAACCATTCATCAGCAATTAAATAATTCCTTCATTCACAGCTAAAGTTAGATCTGGAGGCCTTTCTTATTATTGATCCTTCTCTCAGAGAAGGTTCTGCTCTGCCTCCTTCCTCCCTGGGGATGTTTTGGAGAAAATGATTCTCTTGTAAAGGCCCACACATATACTTGCCCAGGAAACCTTGATCCCCTCGCCTCTCCCAAAAGGGGTCTTTGTCGCTGTCCATGGTGCTGGCATCCAGACTAACCTAGGGATGTAGGAACTAAAGTTGGACTGGGGTTCAAGTAATTTCAAAGTGTGGAAGTATATAACTTCCAATTTCTGAAGGAGTAGAGTGGATAGGGAGCTGAGACTGAGTCCTCCGTCTGCTCAGTAGGAAACTGTTTCCCCAGAGAGAGAACCCTCTATACCCCCCAAGTTGGGAGACAGAAAGGCCAGACTTTCCTGATTTGCCATTCACAGAAGAGCTGGTGGGGACCAAATGAGGGATTGCAAATCAGAGTGACTACTATTATCTATACTGGCAGGTAGGGCTCAGGCATATAGGACACATGTGGAGCTTCCTGTGCCAAGCCTGAGCTGTCCTCTGTGATGGATCTGCAGGGAAGGTTAGACATACCAAAGAAAATAGACATACTCACACACAAACACACTGTATCCATTTACACTCTGGGTCCTAAAATGAGGCGAAGTGGGACACTTTCCCCTCTCCTTCAGCACTAATGGAAGTATTGGTATGGGGGTTGGGGCCAGCAATCAGTATGGTCTCCTCTTCTTCCCTTTTTCCAACTTAAAAAGATCATTGTCCAGGAAAGGGGTCATGGGAACTACTGCCCTCCTCAAGTGGGCATTCCTACTTGCCCACTGGAAAATAGAGAGTATGAGTGGGCAGAATTCTCATCACTGATTCCAGGGGAAAGGGTCTGACCACAAGCTGGGCTTTATCTCCCTCAAAGCTCAAATCTGTTAAAAATTTGGTCATTTACGTTCAAATTGAGTTCAGTGATAGAGGGATGGGGTGGAGACTGAGTATACAGTAGGGAAGGAGTTGAGAAGGTCAGAAAATTGCACAGAAACCCTGATCTTTGTACGAGCCTTTGGGTCCTCCCTGCCCCTCTGTAGATCTTGCATAATTAGATGCCCCCGCAGAAGGCCTGGTGGCTAAATGGAGTTTCTGTGGTCAGGGAGCCATGTCTAGGCCAGGAGACCAAGGTGTGGAGGAGGAAGAAGTGTGAAGTGAAATCTCCATTTACACCCAGCTAATTGGAATAGGGTGAGGGGTAGGGGAAGTGGGGCAAGTCTTGACATGGGAGGGTAATCTGGGATGCAGAAGGAACTGTGCAGTGTGCTGAGAGATTTATTTGGATGGAAGATGAGTTAATCTGTACACATCACAAGAGGAGAGCTGTGCCCAGCCTCTGGGGGGCCAGAGAATGCTGACTTAGGGAAACAGGCTCCCTCTGCCCACTGCCCCAGGGCTTCTGGCCACCCCCACACTCAGCTTTCATTCTGTCGGTCTGATTCCACTTCTCTGCTTGTATCCCTTCATCTGAAGGAAATTATCTTGGAAGAACTATTCCAGAGAGGGCAGTGACCAATCTAGGACTTCCTTCAATCCTGGCAGTCCAAAAGTACTTTGCTTACCAAAGTCAGCAATCTCTGCAAATCCCTAGCTCCCGGCCGATTTTACAGCTTAGCCCCTGCAGTTACTTTTCACCCCCCACCCCTTAATCTCTTACAGGAAGCCAGACTATACTTGGCCGTTCCCACTACAGACAGAAACATGTCTGGGTTTGTGTTACAAACTACTCTTCTAGGCATCCAGACCTCCCATTGTTATGGGGGTCACCCCCAGGACCTGAGAAACCAAGGTGGGAGATGGGAGGGTTAGGGTCTTGCCTCCAGGTCTTGTAGGAAGTGGTAATATGAGAGAAATAAGTCAAAGTCAAGAATGGAATATTTGATTTTTTATTCTTTTTTTTTTTTTTTTTTTTTGAGATGGAGTCTCGCTCTATCACCCAGGCTGGAGTGCAGTGGCTGGATCTCAGCTCACTGCAAGCTCCGCCTCCCGGGTTTATGCCATTCTCCTGCCCCAGCCTCCGGAGTAGCTGGGACTACAGGCGCCTGCCACCTTGCCCAGCTAGTTTTTTGTATTTTTTAGTAGAGATGGGGTTTCACCGTGTTAGCCAGGATGGTCTTGATCTCCTGACCTTGTGATCCGCCCACCTCGGCCTCCCAAAGTGCTGGGATTACAGGCTTGAGCCACCGCGCCCGGCCTTGACTTCTTATTCTAAAATTTATGAATATTTAAAACTTTTCAATATAAAAAAGAAGCCAGAGGTCTGGGCAGGGACAAACCCAAAGATGTCTCTGCCTGAGAACTAAGTGATGGGGCAAACCGACTTAATAGTGGCCAGAGAGCAAAGGAGAGTTGTAAGAAATTGTAAACCAGGCTAGGGCAGATTCACCTTCCTATGGGCAAGACAAGGAAGTGGGTAGACAGGGCCTACTAAGCTGCTTATCCCTTCCACCACATGGTTCAGATTCAATCTAAGGATGTGTATGGTGTCACCCAGTCAGAGATGGGCCCTGGCAGGGGACATAAAAAACAAATAAGGCTTCATCCTTCCTCTCAAAGAGCTTACATGCAAAGAGGAAGGACCAACCAGGTACAGAGCAGATGCACAGTTACTGAGCTTATGCTTTGATAAATGCTTAGCCAGCAGCATCAATGAACACTATGAAAGCCCAAAAACAGTGGCAGGTGAATCTTTCCTCAGGCCATCCAGCATTATTAGTTAAAATCTGATTTCATCCTTGGGGGATGCATACATGATCAGAAAGGCCGAGCACGGAGAGAGACAATGGTTTTCTCACTTGGCCTACTGAGTCAGGCCAAGTGCATACTTCACACATTGGTCAGGGCTGCCTCACACTTCACTATGGTCATTCTACCCAGTTTGGTCAGATAGGCCTTAGGGGCAGATGTATCTCTTGGTCTTGTGCCTACAAAAAATATTATCCCTACGATGAACGAAAGGGTGATGATGACAGCCTCTTTCCACAGGACTATCTGTCCAAAAACTGTAGGTTGATGCTCCTCTCAGGTACCAGGACAGTCCGGGTCATGGGTCTGATTGGGGCCGCACCTGGCTCAGGCTGCACCTCAAAATGTATCAGGATCTGGAAAGGGAACAAGGTGAGCACTACTGTGAAAGATATCTATAGTGGGGGGATTGATTGGTAAAGGGCATG
Source organism: Mandrillus leucophaeus (assembly GCF_000951045.1). Taxonomy (NCBI): domain Eukaryota; kingdom Metazoa; phylum Chordata; class Mammalia; order Primates; family Cercopithecidae; genus Mandrillus; species Mandrillus leucophaeus. Next base: position 1,521,816 of record NW_012103499.1, read on the forward strand.
CATTATTAGTGTTAGAATGGTCAATGATTGGGTGGCACCTGTGGCCAGTAGGGGACTTCTTGGTTAATAAGGGTGAGGGATTGTGGAAGGGAAAAAATAGTTTGAATACCCTCACTTACACTCTAGGCCTATAATGGGCTTATCATATTTTAGAATATTCATTCTACCAGGTCTTACATGATTTCCTATGCTTGTCAGGGGAAAGATCTCACAACTTTAGAGGGTTAGGGTCTCTCCAGCCTGGGGAAGGTATAAAATCTAGAGCACTTACCTGGGCCAAAGCCATTTGCAATTCAAGCTCTGCCAGGCGTCTCCCCATGCAGCTGCGCTTGCCAAAGCCAAAGGGAAGAGATGCAAATGGGTGGGGGGTGGGACCCTCCCCCAGCCAGCGAGCTGGATGAAAAGAATTTGGCTCTGGGAACTGGGCAGGGTCCCTTGAAGTGGCATAGTGACACAGAGTGACCAGCGTCTGGTGGGAAGAAAAACAAACTTGTCAGTTTGTGCTCAGAATGGGGGCAGGCATGAATAGAATATTCAGACAGGGACAAAGGCAGGTCCTGGTGGGTGATGGGGAAGTTTTCTGGGGCTACTTTTGGAAGGATCTCTCCACTGTGCCATTATATCCCAGAAAGGCATATCCTAGAGAGGGGTCAAGGGGAGTGTTTGAAGGGCTTTTAGGAGAGTGCTTGAGACCAGGGCTGGGGCCTAAGATAGTGAGGAATGGCTCAGTAGAAAGGGTGCATAGGCTCTACTCACATTTTTGGGGATAATATAATCACCCACATGAATGTCTTTGTCTGGGACACGAGAATTTCCAGGTACCACAGGGTACAGTCTAGGTTGCAAAGCACAAAATGGAGACAGCAAGGTGAGGCTAGGGGCTGCAGCCTTCTTCTCATTGTTTCCAACTTCCAAACCCTTTTTGACCAGTAGTAGAGTGCCATTTTTCTCTGCTGTCTCCCTGCTTCCATCCACTATTTGCTTCCGCAGCCTTCCTTGGCATTTCCTCTTGTTCCTCCTCTCCTTTCCCCTCACCTTAGCACTTCCTTGACCACTGCCTTCAGCAGGGGCAGCTGGGACAGAACAGTGGCTGGGGGGTGGGCACTGGAGCCAGGGCCCAGGGCAGCTGTGATCTCGGAGTGGAGTGCTGTCTGGACTTCAGGGTGCCGGGAGAGCTCATACAGAGCCCAGGAGAGCGTGTTGGACACCTGAGAAACGTGAAAGCAAGAGAGGTGTTGGGTGTGGGAACCCAGCAGAGGGTGCAGATTATGGAACAGTCTGGAGCTACGGGGTGTTAAGCCAAGCTGGTCTACGTGGCCATAACGGATCCCCTGCAACAGAAAAATGGTCCCGGAGTCTGGGGAGGCTAAGCCCTGGAACAGACTCACAGCACGGAGGGAGAACCTAACCGTGTCCACTCCCGCCAGTAGCAACTCTGTCACATTCCCCAGGATGGACTGGGCAGGCAACTGTTCCTGGAACAGAAAGTGGGTCAGGTGCGCCCCAGATTCCAGGTCCTCATCGGGCTGTCCTCGGTTCCTCATGGCTGCCTCGGCCTCTCGCCGCTCCACGTGCCTCTGAGCTGCGTAGGTAGAAGGCACGTGAATACCTCGCTACCCCTCCACAGCTTTACATTTCCCCATTCTCACCTCGTCCTGTGCCTTACCAAATGCAAACATCTGGTCCCAGTCTCGGCAGAGGCGGCCCCAGGGCCCAGGCACGAGGCGGCGCAGCCAGTGGGGCATCGCCATGGTCAACAGCGTGGACACAAACACCGAGCCCACCGCGCGGATGAAGGTCTCCGTGTCAGGCGGCACTTGAGCCTCCAGGCAGCCCAAGCGTGAGCCAAGCAGAACCGCGGCGATGCCTTGTCGGGAGGGGGCGCCGTCAGGGCTCAGGGAGGCTCCGGTAGGGCGCCCCTGACGCCTGCCCAGCTCTGTCCTGGGACTCACCTTCCAGTCCGAACTTGTAAAATTCCCCCGCTACATCCCGAACCAGGGCAGGCGGCCCCGTGCCACGTCCGCGCTGGCACCTCAGACGCCGCACAAGGTCGCGGACTACGTTGTCCAGGGTTCCGGTGTAGCGGGCGACCGCTTGAGGCCGGAGGAGGAGTGGGGCCAGGAGACTGCGGAGCCTTTGCCATTCTTCGCCTTCCCTGCAGGGTTGAGGAGAGAGTGCGCATCGGGGAGGTGGGGACGGCTCGACGGGACTGGTTGTAGTGAAGAAGCGCATTCGGCTGCGGTGGCCAGGAAAGGGATTGCGTCTGCCCCCTTGGGGTACAGAAACCTACACCGGCCTGCGCCTGTCTTCCAACCCCCTTCCTCTTTACTCATTTCCTGCCCGCAGGGGCTGGGGTTCCCGGGTAACTTGAATCACAGAACCTTACATTCATTCCATCCAGATCCTGGTACCCTAACCCAATTCCTCTGGCTCCCCCAGTTCCCAGGATTCCGGTCTCAAATAATAAGGAGGTAGGCGGGGAGTGAGGTTGGGGCTCAACCCGAGTGTGGGTGAAGTAGACTGGGATGGGAACCCCAAGATGACCAAAGATAGAGTAGGACAGCCAACCTCCCACCATGCCCCTAAATCCGATAGTTTCGGGACCCGCAGCAGGAGAGGGCCGCTGCAGGGTGCTTGGCTTTCTGGGGGCAGAGAAGACTCACGCGGTGAGAAGTCCGCAAGCCCGCTGGCGGCGGCGGCGGTGCTCAGTCCAGGGCGAGAAGCTGCAGCGCTCGGGCCGGGGTCCCTCCTGTCGCAGCAGCTCCTCGACGAGTGTAGGAGCAGCCACGTACACGGTGCGCACTGTCCCGAAGCTGGCTAGCCACACCGGCCCGAAGCGCGCGGCGCCCTGCACCTGGGGGAGGGGGCGCAGTGGACACTTGGATACCTGGGCGGGGACTTTCAGCTTGACCTGTGCCCACGCCAAGGGTGTTGACTGGGCTTGGGAAGAGGGAGCTTCTGCTCCTTCTAGGGTGCCCAGCTAGCTATTGCATGCCTTTGATACTGCAAACTCCTCCTCTCTCACTTCCCATCCCTAGAAAGTTTGAGTGCGATGGGCAAAGCAGGAACTTTGCGCAAGGCAGACATTCAGGACCTCTCTGATCACCTTGGTCGAGCAGAAATCTCTAAAAGTTCCATGTCTAGATTGTCCATCTCAGGACAAGTTCTCAGTAAATGAAAACGAGCCCATGTAGCTTTAAGCCCCACGCAGGCGGAGGGTACCGCGTGCTCCCGCCTCCCGCGCACTTGCACTGTATCTGCAGGATCTCCACACCTCAGGACAGCGAGAAAGTGCTTTCCCAGCGCCCTCTGCTAAGAGTCGGGACGGACTCTATGCGGGTCGAGCCACACCGTCCCCAGCCTCAACTCGCCTTTTCCTTAATTCATGGGTATCCGTTCTCTCTGGCTCTCCCACACTTGCTCTGCACTAGTCAGTCCTTTTTGACGCTGTCAAAGCCAGTTTTCCCAGCACTCAGTCTCGGGAAAGGCGTCCCTTCCTACCTGCAGCTCGTGTAGCCTCGACAGCCCCCCCTTGCAGAAAAGTTCAGCCAGAAAGCTGGGCGTAGAGGGGCCTGGGATGTCTGCCAAGCTCCGGCGTGCTGAGTCGTACTCTCGGTAGCCTAGGGAGGCGCCCAACTCGGGAGCCCAGCGGACGCGATGGAACACCCTGGAGGCATACTTGAGGGTCTGGGTCATGGTCTGGTTCTGGGTGCCCGCGATAGAAAGCGCTTCTCCTGAGCACCTAGTCTGAACCCCTATTTAACCTTTGGGTGAGGTGATGACGCCCCCTCTCCAAGCTCCTCAGCCAATCCCTCCTCCTGAGTGGTCTGTGCTGGGGATTAGCACCCAGGAACAGTAGGCGGGGCTGGGGCTGACTTCACGACTCCCGTGGGTCTCGTGTTGCAATGACCCTCATGGGAGGGAGGGCCTAAGATTTTCCTCCTGGGAGAGTGCCCTAGTCTAGGAGCCTAAACGTCTCATCCTAGGAAAGGTTATAAGGCTTTTTAGTACGGACTAAGTGACCAAGCTACACTAGTCAGTCTCTGATATTCCCACCACTTCCACCAGGGAGCCCAGCCCCTTTAGGCCCATCCTCAGGAATTCCCCATCTTTCAGCTCCTCCGGGAAGGGAAGCAGGGGAGGCACAGCTGTAACTGTCCCCACATTCTTGGCTCAGTGGGTTGTCTCTTCTCTGCATTATTTTCCTGCACTAGCCACATCTCCCCCTCCTCCTGTACCTAACATATACTAGGCAGATGGCAGGTGGGTTAATGGGCTAAAATGGCTCCTAGAACCTCCATTTTTCTTTCTTGAGGATAAGGGGGCCTCTTGGGTGTATAAGCCCACTTCTGCCAGACATGGAAATTTGGGGCTTGAGAAGCAGAAATGAAGAAACTTTTTGTACATTAGTTAAGTTCTAAGATTGTCTCTGGGCTGTTAGAAGAACTACATGGATGTGGATGTTCTAATTCCCCAGCTGACTCGGTCTCCTCTGGGGGGCTTTCTGGTTAGCAGCCCCTTTCTACTTTCAGCATCAGAATCCTCCACAGAGCCAGGCATGGTGGCTCATGCCTATAATCCCAGCACTTTGGGAGGCTGAGGCAGGAGGATGGCATGAGGCCAGGAGGTTGAGACAAGCTTGAGCAACACAGCAAGACTCTGTCTCTACAAAAGAAGTTTAAAAATTAGGCTGGGCACGGCAGTTCATCACTATAATTCCAACACTTTGGGAGGCTGAGGTGGGCAGACTGCTTGAGCTCAGGAGTCTGAGACCAGCCTGGGCAACATAGTGAAACTCTGTCTCTACAAAAAATACAAAAATTAGCCAGGCATGGTGGCGCGTGCCTATAGTCCCAGCTACTTGAGAGGCTGAGGTGGATTACAGGAGCCCAGGAGGTCAAGGCTGCAGTGAGTTATGACTGTGCCACTGCACTCCAGCCTAGTCAACAGACAGAGGGGCTGTCTCTAAAAAAAATTAAAATAAAAGAATCCCTTACAGTTACCTCTCTGCTCCTTACTCCCTCATTCCCTACTCCAACCCTGTCAGGCTCTGTGCCAGTCAGTCAGATCTGAAGTTCTGAATTGAAGGTCAACAGGAAAAAGGAGAGGGTCTCCACCCCCACACCTTCCCAAGGACTCTCCAGAGACAACATTTAGGGAATAGATTCCCCAGCTCGAGTCTTACGCAGGGAGAGGACAGGGGGATGGTAGAAGGCATATGATACATACTCCACCATTTCCTGAGAAACAGCAGAATGGGCATGTATACACATATACATGTTATCCCAGGATCCACAAAGCAAACAGAAGTGGTAATTGAGCCTAGCAAGCAGTTTAGATAGACTACATTCCTCATTCTAGCTGAGGAGAGATCTCACAAGGAGAAGGGAGAGCAAGACCCCATAGCCTTTCAAAGATTCCCTATGGTCCAAAGTCCTTTGACCATCTCAGTCAGCTGCTTTGTTTTCTGTTGGCAGTGGAGGGACAAAGTGAGAAGAGCCAGGGGTAGTCATGAACACCAGCGGGTTCTGCCCTGGGCAGCTCCCCACCTTCTTTGAGAGAGTACTGTGTCTCAGCTCCAGCAGTCTCAACTGGGAAGACCCAGGACTCCTGCTCTTTTCTCTAGTCCCTGGGAGACGAGGTCCAGCTAAGGTAGAGTAAGCAGTCAGTGACCAAGCAGGCTGGTTTGGGGGGTCACTGCCTGGAGGACGGGATCTTGTATTCTTCGGAAGATGGCTGGGAAATTCTTCCCTCCATTACGTAGAACTTTCTTCCCCTCCTCAGTTGAGGTGCCTAGATGTCCCACAATGGGGTCTTCACTCTGGGAGAAGGAAGGGTCCAGTAAGTGCCCACTGTTCAGACTGCCCCTGGCCCTTAGACACCCATCCCATTCTCCTGGCACTGAGCTAAGTTCAAATATAGAACCACTCTGGAAAGGGCCTCCATATCCTGTAGATTCCCTACTCACCAGGTCCTCCAGAGGCACACGCTCAAACAGCGGGTGTTCTTCGAAATGAGTGCACATCCAGTCGTGTAGCTCCAGCACATCGGTTATGGTATATACCAGTCCCTGCATAGGCAAAATCACCCTAGACAGGAGGCTGCATGCAACATCATTAGCAGCCAGATGATGGGAGTGGTGGTGTGAGTCCCTAAATGCACCACCACTGAATTCTTAGTGAAGGGCCCCTGGATAGGCTACTCACCCCATCCTCCCTCCCATCCCAACTCACCCCAACTCTCAGCACGTAGGCATATTCTGCTAGCAGGGTGGGACTGATGATTCGCCACTTGTGCTTTGTCCGCTTGAAATGTGGGTCGGGGAAGAGGAAGAACATCTTTGTCAGCTGTGAGACAGACACGCACCAACAGGGTTGTGAGAGCCTGGCCTCCATGCCCCCACCTGCCTACCAGCCTAACCCACCAGGGCCCCTCCCCACCTGGCCCTTGTAGAAGAAGTTAGGAAGGTGCTTCATGGCATTGCTGCGGAGACAGGCGATGTTCTGGAAGCCACCTCCGGGAGCTGCGCGTAGGGCCCGAATCCGGTCTTGTACATAGTCTGAGACCTTCACCCGGATCTCTAGACCCAGAATCAGTGTATCTGGGAACAGCGGTGACAGTTCCACTGGACACAGAAATAGCAATGGAATCATCAACCATATACTTGTAGGAAGTGCAAAGGGGTCAACACAGGAAAGGACGCCTCAATCTGCAACTACCAAAGTCCAGAATGGCAAGAGAGGACAGAGATACATATATGGATAGTATTATGCTGAAGAGGCTGGGGGAGAAATGAAAATTGTCATCAGGACCAGAATGGGAGGGCTGAGAATACATGGATATTTGCCATTGCTATAGAGTTTCCACAGTGTTTTCACACATTGTATTATTTCATCCTTATAACACTCTGTGGTAAATTGTGAAGATGAGGAAACTGATAACTGGAACTTATTTATTTGAGATGGAGTCTTGCTCTGTCACCCAGGCTGGAGTGCAGTGGCACAATCTCAGCTCACTGCAATCCCTGCCTCTCAAGTTCATGCAATTCTTGTGTCTCAGCCTCCTGGGTAGCTGGTCTTTAACTCCTGGCCTCAAGTGGTTCACCTGCCTCAGCCTCCCAAAGTGTTGGGATTACAGGTGTGAGCCACTGTGCCCAGGCAGAACTGGACCTTAAACCAAGGTTTTCTGCCTCTATGTACCATGCTTTTCCTCTCTATCAGAATGTTATCTGGGAAGATCTAAAAATGGGGAGTGGCTTGGCATGCATGGGTGCGACAATATAGACAATACAAGAGGAACCCCAAAAAACAGGAGCGTGGGGCAGAAGGAATGAGATCTGGCGAGGGAGGGGCAAAGGGGAGGGGAGATGGTAGAATCCCTGAGAAAGACAGTTCAGGATCACTGGCCACAATGGCTAATCTCTGATGCTTGTGCTGACCAGCTCACTGACCCGGTACCTGGCAGGTGAAATGGCTCACGTAGGGATTGACACCATAAAGGACAACCCAGGTTTTAAGAAGCATTTGAGGCAGCCCCCTCCACTCTCCAGGGCAAAGGTCACAGACCCAGAGTAGAGGGAAGGTGGAGCCTCTCCATGCTGATGTCACCAGTGTCTGGACGAAAGGGGAAAGGCCGATTATGACCCCCAACAAAAGTCGCTGAGGCAGCAGAAACTACTAGGCCTCTTCTCACCCCAGAGAGAGGGCCTAAGTGTTACCTAACAGGCCACCATAGCCACAGCCTATGTCTGCAAACTCCACTTGGGCCTGAGCTCTCTTTTCTTTCTTATCCTTTGGGTCATCGTGGCTCTGATTTTGAGTGAGTGGAGCGAAGAACTCTGGGTATAGCTCAGACCAGTCCATCTCCTCTGGCTTCACAGGGCTATTGGAAAGAAGACATAAGAAGCATGAGGTGGTTGGTCACACTATTGCAGAAGTGGTACTGTGAAAGTGTGTGGGTGGGTGAGGGTGGGAGGTAAATGGGAGGAGGGTTTCTCAAAAATTCTGTAACACTGGGCCCTGTGGCCTCTAAGAAGGACAATGGAAACCACCCTTAACTCCCAGTGTGAATCATAGGCCCATCATGAGGCCCATAAACGCTGACCTGCTCAACTCCACTTCTGGCGGTTTATGTGACCCTGGCCGGGTAGCTGCCCTTTCTGGGGCACAAGTTCCCCTTATCCCGAGACTGGCTGCCTAATGCACTAGGATCCTACTTTGTGTTTGTGCTCTGCGGGGAGGGAAGGGAAGGTGCGGGCAGGATTGTGTATATGTTTGCCTTTTTATGAAATCCAACAAACAAAAAGCAAAAGATGGAAACGACATTCTGCCTCTATCACTTCAGTCTCAGTAACAATTTATTCCTCTTCCCAAACTTAGCACCGCTAACCATTCTTAGGCCCGAACGCCACGCCCACTCCCAACCCGCCAACTCCACTCTCGGTCGAATCTCCCGGTCCCACCCCTAAAACTGACGTCACCTATCTGATCCTCCCGGGTCTATCCCAAATCCTCCCAGCAATCGCAGCACAACTGCTCTCCCGGCTGCTTTGAGAATCCCTCCCTCCTGTCTGTCCCTCTGCCCACTCCTCACTAGCGCAGCGTGTGGTCCGCCATGGGGTTGGAGTGAGCACGTTGCCGGTAGTAGCGCTTCTGGGGCGGCGGGGCCTCTGCTCCGGCCACGTTCCAAGTCTCGGCTGCCATGATCCCAGTCCGGGGTTTCTCTACCAAATCCACGTGGAGACACAGGCCAGAGGCGCAGGTTAATGACGCAGCCATGCGCGTTAGGGGCAGTTCCCGCCCCTTAAAGACCCAAGAGCAAATTCGGCTGGGCTGGGCCGGGCTGGGTCGGGAGGGCTGTAAGGAGCGAGTGCTGGAGGGAACCTCCGCACCGTTAGCCTCCAACTGGGAGGGTGAGGCCAGGCCCAGGGACCCAACATTTTCTCTTAGCTTGCTTCTGCCTCGTCTGGGTTACCATCCTGGTTGCAGGCACCTGTGAACCCCACAGGTGAAAGGGGTCTAGATACCTCACCTCCTACAGTAGCATCAGTCCTCGCTCCTTCCCCCTCACTCCCGGTCTCCGACCAGTCCGCCGGGTCGGACTCGTGTGGTCCCGTGTGGGTTTTGTCGCGTGTGCGCTCGGGGCCGGGGCAGGAGGGGCAGCTCCTCATTCCACCTCCAGGAAGTCGAACTGGAGGAAGGAGGGCAAACACAGGGAGGCGGGGCTCGTGCCACAGGGACACCAAGACCGCTCGCGGCCCCCAACCTCTACCCTGCTCCGGAGCCGGGATCTGAGCGCTGGCCGTGGTGCCCGGGCACTCCCTTGGGGGGCCAGATGGCGGACCCCGGCCCAGATCCCGAATCTGAGTCGGAATCGGTGTTCCCACGGGAGGTCGGGCTCTTTGCGGACTCTTACTCGGAGAAGAGCCAGTTCTGTTTCTGTGGGCATATGCTGACCATCACGCAGAACTTTGGGTCCCGCCTCGGGGTGGCGGCGCGCGTGTGGGACGCGGTGAGGAGTGGGCTGCGTCGGGTGAGGGTCCGTGGGAGGTCCAGATCCCGGACTCTGCCTCTCCCATATGGAGCCATCCTCACGACTGTCTTTTTCTCTCTCTTTTCTCCCGTAGGCCCTGAGCCTGTGCAATTATTTCGAGAGTCAAAATGTGGATTTCCGAGGCAAGAAGGTGATCGAACTGGGTGCGGGGACAGGCATCGTGGGGATCTTGGCAGCGCTGCAGGGTGCGTGAGCTGGCTTTGTGGCGGGAAAGAGTGGGGACCCAGGGGTGCGGAGAAATGGTCACTTCGTGGATCACTGGGGGAGAGGAGAGTACTTTGGGCCCAGTCCAACCCCTTCTTTTTAACAAACTTTTTTTTATTTGTTTTTGTTTTGGCGCCTACTTCTGTATGCCAGACAGCGGGAATTGCCTGTCAAAGCACCTAGGGTGGGTGATTGGGGAGGGCAGGAAATAAAACTCAGGCAGGCCTATAAGAAGGAGTTGTTTCTATCGTGTGGCTTTTTTTTTTGTTTTGTTTTTATTTTTTTGAGACGGAGTCTCACTCTGTCGCCCAGGCTGGACTGCAGTGGCGCTATCCCCACTCGCTGCAACCGCTGCCTCCCGGGTTCAAGCAATTCTCATGCCTCAGCCTCCCAAGTAGTTGGGATTACAGGCTTGTGCTACCATACCCGGCTAATTTTTGTATTTTTAGTAGAAGACAGAGTTTCACCATGTTGGCCAGGCTGGTCTCGAACTCCTGACCTCAGGTGATCCAACTGCCTTGAGAAGCACCTGGGATTACAGGCGTGAGCCACGACACCCAGCCTTGTGTTGCTCTTTGTGATTTTATGGAGAATGCTATCATTTAAAAGCGCCTTGGTTTTGAAGATGGTTTTCTGTCAAGATGCACATATGGGGGTACTCTGTAGGGAGACTTGCGGACATTGAACTTCGTGAGTGCTTTATAACTTCATTATGAATATGTTTCAGATTCCTTAGTTTTTTATTGCTAAGAGAAACAAGCTTATGAGTTTCCAAGGGTTAGGGTGTGTTTTGTAGGAAGTGGGGGTAGAATTAGACACTGCAGACTTGGAAAAGGAAAAGGTAAGGAAAAATTTGCTTCTCTTTTGTCAAGAACCAAAAACTACAGAGGAAACAGTTTCACAAATTATAATCTAATCGGCAGACAAAACCTCAAACTGAAAGCACTCATTTAAAAATTCTTACAATGTCATCTCTCTAGGAATGTAAATTAACATGTATTTGTTCATAGGGACAGAACTAGGTCATATTAAGGGAAGTCTAGCTGGGTGCAGTGGCTCATGCCTATGATTCTAGCACTTTGGGAGGCCAAGGTGGGTGGATCACCTGAGGTCAGGAGTTTGAGACCAGCCTGACCAACATGGTGAAACCCCGTCTCTACTAAAAACACAAAATTAGCCAGGTGTGATAGCATATGCCTGTAATCCCAGCTACTTTGGCGGCTGAGGCAGGAGAATCGCTTGAACCCGGGAGGTGGAGGTTGCAGTGAGCTGAGATCGCACCATTGTACTCTAGCCTGGGCAACAAGAGCGAAACTCTGTCTCAAAAATAAAAAAAGGGAAATCTTTCCAGAGGCAGGCATTCATTCTTCTATTAATTCAACCAAAATGTATTTCAAGTCCCCTATGTACCAAGGATCATGCTAGGTATTGGGGATTCAACAATGAGTAAGATAGATTTTCTCTCCCCAAGGAGCTTATGGTCTAGTGAGGGAGACAGAGGACGATGTCATGTAACAAGAACTCTGGTGAGGTATGCGTGGAGCCTGTGGACATGCTCTGTCCATGTCTACCATGACTCCCTGGGAATCCATCAAGAAAAGCTCTGTCAGGTGAGGAGGAGGTGAACAGTGTGAACACAGCAGGCTCAGAAACAGTGGAGGGTGCCAACAGCAGTTTTTGCATGAAGCATGGGTGGATGCAGGCAGCTACGCTAAAAAGGGGAGAAAAGGCATGCGGTATGGATGGGAACACCTAGCTTCACTTGCTCCCAGACTGGCTTCTCCTTCTTTGCCTCCTATTTAGCTGTCAAATCAGAAAGCTGGATGTCATCTTGTCCCTCACTTTCTCTCCTCACATTCCAGCAATCATCCAGTCCTATGAGTTAAATGTTCTCTTTCTCTCTTTTTTTTTTCTTTTTGAGGCAAAGTCTCAGTCTGCCACCCAAGCTGCAATGCAGTGGCATGATCTCGGCTCACCACAACATCCGCCTCCTGGTTCAAGCGATTCTCCTGCCTCAGCCTCCCGAGTAGCTGGGATTATAGTCATGTGCCACCATGCCTCACTAATTTTTGTATTTTTAGTAGAGACGGAGTTTCGCCATGTTGGCCAGGCTGGTCATGAACTCCTGGCCTCAAGTGATCTGGCCACCTCAGCATCCCAAAGTGTTGGGATTACAGGTGTGAGCCACTGCACTGAGCCAAGTTATATGCTTTTAATACTTCCCCAGTTGTCTGCTCCTCTTTTCATCATCTCTAGTTCAGGCCACTGGCATCTCTTGCCTGAATTTTCACAAGAGTCTTCAAGCTTCTTCTGGGAAAGTGTGACATACCCAACTAGATCTTGTGACCTTCCCCCACCAAACCCATTTCTCCCTCAGGCTTCCCTATGTCAGTGAATCAAACCACCGTGCCCCCAGTGGGAAACCTAGAAATCACGTTTGACACAACCCTCTTTCTCACCTACATGTCCATTTTCAATTTATCTCCTAAAAATCTCTTAAATCTTCTCATGTTTTTCCATCTCCACTGACAGCTCCCCAGTCCAAACCACCACGATCACTTGCCTGGACTACTACAACAGCCACACTGGTCTTCCTGCTTTGACTCCTTGTCCTCACCTAGACCTCTGCTCTTCCACTCAGTGGTCAGAGTGATATTTTCAAAATAAAACTGTAATCGTGTATTCCCGCCCCAAACTTTCAGTGGCTTCATGTTGCTTTCAGGATAGAACCAACACCTATGGCATGGCCTCCAAGGTACTGCCTCCTTCTTTCTGTGCCTCTTTCTCTCTTGTTTTTCTTGGGCTGCCTGTTGCCCGTCCATCAGTTCCTCAAACCTACTCTGATGTTCCCTTCCTTGGGGACTTCACCCAGGCTTACTTTCTGTCTGAAACTTTTCACCATTTGCTTAATGCATATGCATCCCTCCTTCCTCAGCTCAAACATCACTTCGAAGGGAAGGCATCCTTGGCACTCCCACTCCTAGGCTAATTCAGACCCTCGTAGTACATACACAACTATGCTAACTGGGCTAATTTTAACTTTGTTACCATTGACCTTAGTTGGGTCCTAAGTGCTTCCCAGCTAGCCTGGTACATTCTCTTGTTCACTTTTTCTGCCACTCTCCTGAACAACTGTTTCTTACCTTCTTATTCCTCAAACCTCCAAATACCTCCTCTGCCATCTTCACCCACACCTGATGACTTTGCTTCCTATCTTTTTATTTTATTTTATTTTTTGAGATGGAGTCTCACTCTGTTGCCCAGGCTAGAGTGCAGTAGTGCAGTCTTGGTTCACTGCAACCTCTGCCTCCCAGGTTCAAGCTCTTCTCCTGTCTGAGCCTCCCAAGTAGCTGGGATTACAGGCATGCACCACCATGCCTGGCTAATTTTTGTATTTTTAGTAGAGATGGGGTTTCACCATGTTGGCCAGGCTGGTCACGAACTCCTAACCTCAGGTGATCCACCTGTCTTGGCCTCCCAAAGTACTGGGATTACAAATGTGAGCCACTGTGCCTGGGTGTTTCCTATCTCTAATGATTGCTTCTGTTTTCTCTGAAAATGTCCACATATCCCTATCACAGCATCTACTTATGTAACTGCATCTGCATCTGTGTGCAGTGCCTTCTCTCCTGTTACCATAGATGAACATACTATGCTAGCTAAGGTCAAGACCCCCACTTGTCACAAGACCCCAAACCTTTCTGCCTACTCAAAGACGTTGTTCCAGTAACACCCACTCCCATTTCTCCTGCATTCTCAGTTTTTCCTTTTCTTTGGATCATTCCATATGTAGCAATATATGGAATACAAAATGCATATAAATATGATATGATTTCTCCTATTTCAGAAAAAAACTCTTGATCCTACATCTCTCTCTAGCTATCAGTCCATTTCTATGCTCCGTTTTAAAAAAAACTCCTCAAAAAAGTTAATATTTAGTGTCTAGTTCCTCTCCTCCTATTCTTTCCTTAAACCATTACGATCAGATTTTCACTCCACTGTGCCCCCTTCAATCCAGTTGTTCTAGTTAAAGTCATGAGCTTCATTTCCAACTCCAGGTTGTTAAACGCAGGAGTCAGTTATCAGCCTACCTTTGTTGACTTTGTATTTGATGCTGACACTCCCTCCTCCTTGGAACAATTCCTTTGGTTTCCAGGGGACCACACTTCTGGTTTGCTGCTTACCTGGCAGGCACTCCCTTTCCATGCTCTCTTGTTGGTTCTTTTTCATCTTCACAACTGAAAATGTGAGTGCCCCAGGGCTCAGGGGCAGTCGTTTGATCCCCTCCTTTTCTTGTTTACCTCACTCCTGAGCAGCCCATCACCTCATGCCTTTAAATGTCCTGTTGAAGCCGGGCACGATGGCTCACACCTGTAATCCCAGCACTTTGGGAGGCTGAGGTGGGTGGATCACCTGAGGTCAGGAGTTCGAGACTAGCCTGACCAATATGGTGAAACCTCATCTCTACTAAAAGTACAAAATTAACTGGGCGTGGTGGCAGGCACCTGTAATCCCAGCTACTTGCGTGACTGAGGTCGGAGAATCGCTTAAACCTGGGAGGCGGAGGCGGCAGTAAGCCAAGATTGTTCCACTGCACTCCAGCCTGGGCAACAAGAGTGAGACTCCGTCTCGGGGAAAAAAAGAAAAAAAATGCCCTGTTGGTGATTATGACTCTAAGACTATCCCATTTCTATCTCCAGACTTGCTTGCATAACCTAGTGCCTACTCAGTATCTTCATGTGGTTGTCTGATGTGATATAGATGTCTATGTCAAACTTAATGTGCTCAGAAAATGAACTCATGATCTTCCTGTCCAAATTGCTCCTCCTGCAACCTTCCTCATCTAAATGAGTGGCAATTTGGTCTTCTAGTTGGTCAGGCCAAACACCCAGAAACCATCCTGAGCTTTTTTTTTTTTTGAAACAGGGTCTCGCTCTGTTGCCCAGGCTGGAGTGAAAGTGGTGCAATCATGGCTCACTAAAGCCCTGACATTTCAACCTCCCAAGGCTCAAGCGATCCTCCCACCTCAGCCTCCCAAGTAGCAGGGACTATAGGCGCGTACCACCACACCCAGCTAATTTTTGTATTTTTTGTAGAGACGAGGTTTTGCCCTGTTGCCCAGGCTGGTCTCAAACTCCTGGACTCAAGCAATCATCCCGTATTGGCCTCCCAAAGTGTAATCCAAAGGGATTACAGGTGTGAGCCACCGTGCCTGGCCCATCCCAAGCTTTTCTCTCTTTCTGATATTTCATATCCAATCTTTTGGCAAATCCTGTTGACTCTACCTTCAAAATATATTCAGGATCTGACCATTTCTTAGCCATTGCTGCTGCCCTGGTTTAAACCATCATCATCTCTTACCTGGGTCGTTGCCGTCACCTCCTAACTGGTCTCCTAGCTTCTGACCTTGCCCTCCTGTACTCTTCTCATCACAGCAGCCAGTGTGCTCCTCCTAAAGCATGCCAGCCAGCACGTGCCATT
>NW_012103499.1:1537102-1563035 GCF_000951045.1 Mandrillus leucophaeus
AGGCATGAGCCCCCAAGTCTGGCCCATACCCTGTTTTATCACACAAGCATTCCCGTGCATGCGTATATAGACACACACACACACACACATAGCAGAATAGAGTAGCATTCAAAAGGTAAGAATTTTGGTTGAAACGGAAGGGTTTTTTTTTTTTATGGAATCTTTCTCTGTCGCCAGGCTGACAATTCTCTGTCGCCAGGCTGACAGTGAGCTGCAATCTCTGCTCACTGCAACCTCCAACTCCCTGGTTCAAACGATTCTCCTGCCTCAGCCTCCCGAGTAGCTGGGATTACAGGCACATGCCACCATGCCCAGCTAACTTTTGTATTTTTAGTAGACAGAGTTTCACCATGTTGGCCAGGATGGCGAACTCGATCTCCTGACTTCGTGATCTGCCTGCCTTGGCCTCCCAAAATGTTGGGATTACAGGCATGAGCCACCGCCCGGCCAGGATATCCCTTTTTTTTTTTTTTTTTTTGAGACAGAGTCTTGCTGTTATCGCCCAGGCTGGAGTGCAATGGCGTGATCCCTGCTCACTGCAACCTCTGCCTCCCGGCTTCAAGCGATTCTCCTGCCCCAGCCTCCCAAGTAGCTGGGATTACAGGCGCCTGCCACCACACCTGGCTAATTTTTTGTATTTTCAGTAGAGACGAGGTTTCACCATTTTGGTCAGGCTGGTCTGACCACTCAATTTAAAATTACATTCAGGTTGCTAAGACTTTGTCCTCTATGCCCTGAGGTCTCTGGACCTTCCAGGTAGGAGCTGAGAACGCTTGGTTGGTCCACTCTAACTTGCATTTCTCCCCATCCCTCAAGGAATTCTTATCCCCTTTCCCTGCTTGGGGCTTCACCATGGCATATATGATCATCTGATGTACAGTGTATTTTATTTTATTTATTTTGGTTGTTGTTATCTGTTTCTTGCCACTGGACCATAAGCTCTGTGAGGGGGTATTCTTACCTTCTTGGTTCATCATTATGTTCTCAGCACTTGGCATATAGGCACATAATAAATATGAATAAATGAATGAATGAATGGATGGATTCCTAGTACTGCTTGCTTCTCTTTCTATCATAGTCATCATGATTATGATGCAGTACCTAGTGTGTCTCTACCTCTAGAATGAAACAAAGAAAGCTGTGTTATTGTCTTGCTCACCTTATACACCCAGCACTTAGTAGGTGCTCCAAATTATATGTACTGCATGAATGAAGGTTTCTGAGATGCTAATCTGACCATCTTCACCCCTGTTTCTGCCCTTAAAGCCTATTGCCCTCAGTACCAAACCTGAATCTCCTTAGCATATCATAATCACTTTCCCCTTATCTCATGTCTTGACACTTTTCTCCCCCTTCCATATCCTCTAAGATCCAGCCTTTCTTGAATATGCCATGCTCTCTCACTCCCAGGCCTTTGTACTCACTGTTCTCTTCTTGGAAAGCTCCACCTGACTAACTCCCACTTGTCCTTTAGGACTCAGCTGAGGTCACATTTTCTGGGAAGTTTTCCAGACCCTTAAGGCAAGCTTGTGTCAGTGGGGGTGGGTGCATAACCCATCTCCAGCTTAGTCCTGCCCAGGCTTCTGCTGACATCTGATTGTTGTGTGTTGGCCAGAGAG
This sequence comes from Mandrillus leucophaeus, assembly GCF_000951045.1. Classification (NCBI taxonomy): domain Eukaryota; kingdom Metazoa; phylum Chordata; class Mammalia; order Primates; family Cercopithecidae; genus Mandrillus; species Mandrillus leucophaeus. Next base: position 1,538,722 of record NW_012103499.1, read on the forward strand.
GTTGAAGATTAGCTCAGAGAGAATGTTGATGTTGTAGAATGTAGGGTAATGAGAATAGCAGTGGGTGAAATGGAGGTTGAAGCAACTAAAAGCCAGAGTGGGCTCCGGGCTGTCAAGACATTGTCCTCTATGCTCTGAGGTCTCTGGACCTTCCAGGCAGGAGCCAAGAACCCTTGGTTGGTCCCTCTGACTTGCATTTTTCCTCCTTCCTCTCTCTCAGGGGGGGATGTTACCATCACTGACCTACCCCTGGCCCTAGAACAGATCCAGGGCAACGTCCAGGCCAATGTGCCAGCTGGAGGCCAGGCCCAGGTGCGTGCCTTGTCCTGGGGGATTGACCATCATGTCTTCCCTGGAGACTATGACCTGGTGCTGGGGGCTGATATCGTGTACCTGGAACCCACCTTCCCTCTGCTGCTGGGGACCCTCCAACACCTGTGCAGGCCCCATGGCACCATCTATCTGGCCTCCAAGATGAGAGAGGAGCACGGGACAGAGAGCTTCTTTCAGCACCTCCTGCCCCAGCATTTCCAACTGGAGCTGGCTCAGCGGGATGAGGATGAAAATGTCAACATCTATAGGGCCAGGCACAGGGAACCAAGACCTGCTTGACATCACCCCTGCTGTTCTTCTCAGTCTCTTGCCCTAATGAAGGAACTGGGTATCTCAAAAATCATGTTTCCAGAGCCACAAACATGAAGACCAAAAAGGATGGATTTCCCTGGCCTCTCTCACTTTCTTCCTTCCCTCTTTGTTACCCCAGATACTCTTGGGCAGGTGCAGTGTGGGGCCTGCTTACCAGGAATCCCAGAGCTCTGGCAGCACTAGTGTTAGAACACCAAGGAGGTTCCTGGCTCCTGTTCTCAGAGGAGGAGGATGGTAAGGTATCTAGGATTTTTAGGGGCTAAGGCAGGTATATGGGATATGAGAGCAGTGGTTGTAGAGAGACTGTCACTGATCACTTCCATTCCTGTTGCTGTTTATACAGAATGGACTTAAAAAAAAATTCTATGGGATTTTTTTTCTTTTGTTTGAGACAGGGTCTCACTCTGTCACCCAGGCTGGAGTGCAGATGCATGATCACAGCTCATTACAGCCTCAACCTCTCAAGGCCCAGATGATCTTCCTGCATCAGCTCCCCAAGTAGCTGGGACTAGAAGCATGAGCCATCATACCAGCTAATTTTTGTATTTTCAGTAGAGAAGGGTTTCGCCATGTTGCCCAGGGTGGTGTCAAACTCCTGGGCTCAAGTGATCCACCTGCCTTGCCTCCCAAAGTGCTGGGGATTACAGGTATGGGCCACTGCGCTAGCCCAGGATTTTTTTTTGTTTTTGTTTTTTATTTTTTAAGAAAGAATTAAGCCTTAAAAATCTGTTGTGCAAGAACTCAGCTTTTGCTCAGGAGCTGAGAAGGAAGAAGCCTCAAACCACCTGTTTCCTGCTTTTTAGAGATAGAATCTGGTGGAACCATGGCTCTAACTGAGTCAAGTCCTCCCAGCTCCGAAGCTGAGGCTGCAGAGCTGTCCTTTGGACTGTAGTTTCTTCGTGCTTTCCAGAGTTAGAGCCTTGATCACAGAACATCATGCTGTGCAGAACACTGGACTCAGTACTAAGTTTTCATCTTTGATTTTTCTTTAGCTTCATCAGTCCTTCCTTCCTAATCTGTAATCCCCTGAAGCCTAACACAGTTCCTAATGTGTTTTTCCTTCACCTCTTTTCTCTTCCCACATTGGTACTTCTGGTTGGGGCTCTCTTTACTTACTGCTTAGGCACATAGTCACCTTCTTTGGACTCCCTGCCTCCATGCTTTCTCCTTCAGTCCATTCTGCAAACTCTTGGGATCTTCCAAAATTAGCTTGATTAGCTTTCACTGCCTATAGAAGCAAGAACAAGCTCCTCTGCTTGGTACTTAGTCTGCGTCCATGTTATCCCAAATTACCCTCCTACTGCATTGCCTACTCCTTTGCTACATGTATTGGACCTCTGGCCAAATTACAAAAAAAGTACTCTTTGTTCTCTAAAACCACACTAAAGTTTCCTGACTTCTTTCTCACTCTTTATGATAATCCTCTGCCTGAAAGGCTATTGCCACCTGTCAAAATCTTCATTATTCTTTGCCTCTTTCCTGAGCCCCTTGCTTGAATGTGATTTCTTTCTCCCTGAGACCCTTTAACTGTTTGTTCGTCTTATGGGACCTTAATTTGTCTTGCATTGACATTTTTGATTTTCATTTTCTCACCATTAAATTACCTTGGAGGATAGGGCTGTGATTTACCCATGTCTAGTCCCCAGAAGCCTAACACAGTTCCTGGCACACACAGATATTGTGCTCATTCAATAAATATTTACTCGCTTTGTTCAATGGATTCCACCCCTGCCTTTCTAGGTGACCTTGGACAAATTTCAGAACCCATTCACCAACTACACAAGTTTGTTGTGAGTCATAAATGGATAATGAATATAAACGCGCATTGAAAATAAACATAAAATGTTACCCACATTTCTTGTGTTGTTGTTTTGTGACAACTTTATTTCTTGGTTTCTGTTATTTTACCTGGGGTGGGAGGTGGGGGGTAATTCCCATATGAAATGTGTAGTCTCAGGCTGCGCGCGGTGGCTCACGCCTGTAATCCCAGAGTGAGCTGGGATTTGGGAGGCCGAGGTGGGCGGATCACGAGGTCAGGAGATCAAGACCATCCTGGCTAACAGGGTGAAACCCCGTCTCTACTAAAAATACAGAAAGTTAGCTGGGTGTGGTGGCGGGCGCCTGTAGTGCCAGCTACTCGGGAGGCTGAGGCAGGAGAATGGCGTGAACCCGGGAGGCGGAGCTTGCAGTGAGCCAAGATCGGGCCACTAGCATTCCAGCCTGGGCGACAGAGCGAGACTCAAAAAAAAAAAAGAACCAAAAACAAATGTGTAGTCTCAAGATATCAAGTAGAGGAGAGGACTGTGTTCCTCCGGCCAGCAGGTGGCACCATCCTCGTTTGGTGCGTTCCGCTGGAGAATTGTGGCCCTTCCGCCGCGCCGTAGGATTGTCGCCTCACCTTTGCGACCGCGGGAGGGAGTTTACTGCGGCTAGGGAGATGTCGCTGCTACGGTCACTGCGTGTGTTCCTGGTCGCGCGGACCGGGAGCCACTCGGTGAGAAGTCCTGGTCCTGGTACCGACCTGCTTTCCCTGCAGCTCTTCTGTGCGCCTGTACCTTTCCCTTCCTCCCAACCCCGTTTGACTCCATCCCACCTTCCCGGACAGCATTTCCTCTGCCCAGTCCAGTCTCGGTGCACCCCCGTTTGCACACCGTCCACTCCCTGCCAGTGTACCCTCCACCCTCTGGAGTTTGCTGCTTCCTGCCTCTCATCCCTTTCTTACCCCATCCAGGCTGGGTCTCTTCTGCGTCAGTCGCCCCAGCCACGGCACACACTTCATGCTGGGCCCCGTCTGTCTGCCTCGGCCTCCAGCAAGGAGCTCCTCATGAAACTGCGGCGGAATACAGGCTACTCCTTTGTAAATTGCAAGAAAGCTCTGGAGAGTTGTGGTGGAGACCTCAAACAGGTTTGTGTGTGGAGGGGTGCAGGGCGGAGTACTAGAGCTCGACCTCAGACTCTTGGAGCGGTCACGCTGGGGAGCGTGAAGTTAGACCTGCTCTCCAGTGACCATAATGGCACAGCCCTAAGTGGAAATCTGGCTTAAATGACAACCTTGGCCTTCACTTTGTCTTATTTGGAAGCAATTGAGTATCCCAGGATTAACAAACCAGACTCTTATGGTGTTTCTTGTTGCCTGGAGCTGAAAGGGTTTGTGTGAGCTTTACAGTTAGATCGATCAGGAGTCACATTGTGGTGCCCCACCAGTCTGACTTTAGGCATATATATATATATAGATATATAGATACATATATATATATATTTTTTGAGACGGAGTCTTGCCTTTGTGGCCCAGGCTGGAGTGCAATGGCGCGATTTCGGCTCACTATAACCTCCGCCTCCTGGGTTCAAGCGATTCTCCTGCCCCAGCCTCCCTAGTAGTTGGGATTACAGGCGTGCGCCACCACACCCGGCAATTTTTTTTTTTTTTTTTTATTTTTAGTAGAGATGGGGTTTCGCCGTGTTGGTCGGGTTGGTCTCGAACTGCTGGCCGCAGGTGATCTGCCCGCCTCGGCCTCCCGGAGTGATGGGATTACAGGAGTGAGCCACCGCGCCTGGCTGACTTTAGACATCTTAATTTTTCAGAGTTGTGTAATTTTTGTCTGTGCAGTCATGCATCTCTTAACCAGGAAGATACATTCTGAGAAATGGGGTCGTTAGGAGATTTTGGCTTATGCACGTCATAGAGTATTTACACAAACCTAGATAGTGTATTGTACTACAGCCTGGGTTATATGGAATAGCCAGCTGCTCCTAGGCTGCAAACCTTTACAGAATGTTACTGGACTGAATACTGTAGGCAGTCGTAACACAGTGGTAAGTATTGTGTATCTAAACATGGAAAAAGTACAGTAAATAGGCATAAAACATAAAAAAGATACATCTCTATAGGGAACTTATGTATGGAGCTTACAGGACTAGAAGTTGCTCTGGGTGAGTCAGTGAGTGGTTAGTGAATAAGAAGGCCTGCCTTAGGACACTATGGTACACTACAGTGGACATCAAAACAGTACACGTATGCTACATTAAATTTGTAAGAAATTTTTTCTTCGATAATAAGTTAACCTTAGTTTAAGGTAACATTTTTAGTTTATAAACTTTTAACATGTTTTAAACTTTTGGACTCTTTTGTAATAACAGTGTAAAACACATATTGTACAGCTGTGCCAAAATATTTTTCTTTATGTGCTTATTCTGTGAGCTTTTTTCTGTTTTTAAAATTTTGAACTTTTTTTGACTGGGCGTGGTGGCTCATGCCTGTAATCTCAGCACTTTGAGAGGCCAAGGCGAGCAGATCACCTGAGATTGGGAGTTCGAGACTAGCCTGATCAACATGGAGAAACCCCGTCTCTACTAAAAAAGTATAAAATTAGCCGGGTGTGGTGGCGAGGGCCTGTAATCCCAGCTACTCGGGAGGCTGAGGCAGGAGAATTACTTGAACCTGGGAAGTGGAGGTTGTGGTGAGCCGAGATCGTGCCATTGCACTCTAGCCTGGGCAACAAGAGTGAAACTCTGTCTCAAAAAAAAAAATTTAAACTTTTTTTTAATTGAAAAATGTTTTTTTTTTGTTTGTTTGTTTGTTTTTTGAGACGAGTCTTACTCTCTCCCCCAGGCTGGAGTGCAGTGGCACAATCTGGGCTTACTGCAAGATCTGTCTCCCAGGTTCACATCATTCTCCTGCCTCAGCCTCCCGAGTAGCTGGGACTACAGATGGCCTGCCACCATGCCTGGCTATTATTTTGTATTTTTAGTAGAGACGGGGTTTCACCACGTTAGCCAGGATGGTCTCTATCTCCTGACCTCGTGATCTGCCCACCTTGGCCTCCCAAGGTTCTGGGATTACAGGCATGAACCACCGTGCCTGGCCAAAATTTTTTTTACCTTAAAAAATTGTTTTGTTACGGGCGCCTGTAGTCCCAGCTACTTGGGAAGCTGAGGCAGGAGAGTGGCGTGAACCGGGGAGGCGGAGCTTGCAGTGAGCTGAGATCTGGCCACTGCACTCCAGCCTGGGCGACAGAGTGAGACTCTGTCTCAAAAAAAAAAAAAAAATTGTTTTGTTAAAAACTGAGACACAAACACATACATTAGCCTAGGCCTACACAGGAGTGGGATCATCATCAACACTGTGTTCCACTTCCACATCTTGTCTTGCTGGAAGGTCTTCAGGGTCCGTAACGGGCATGGACCTGTTGTCTCCTATGATAACAATGTTTTTTTCTGAAATACCTCTTAAAGGACCTGCCTGAAGCTGTTTTACTGTTAAATTTTTTCAATTTTTATTTTTTTGAGACAGAGTCTCACTTTGTCACCCAGGTTGGAGTGCAGTGGCGTGATTGATCTTGGTTCACTGCAACGTCCGCCTCCTGGGTTCAAGAGGTTCAACCTCCCGAGTAGTTTATCAGTTGGAGTACACTCTAAAAAAACAATAAAGTATATATATTATAGTAAATACATAAACTGGTAACATAGTTGTTCATTGTTTCAGGTATCATGTACTGTGTATAATTGTACGTGCTATATTTTAATAGGACTGGCAGCACAGAAGTTTTCTTTACACTAGCATTGCCACAAACATGTAGGTAATATGTTGCCCTACAATGTTAGGAGGGCTACAGTGTCACTAGACAATAGGAATTTTTCAGCTCCATTATAATCTTAGGGACCATCATCGTATGTGGAGTCCGTCATTGTTCGAAATATTGTTATGTGCTGCATAACTGTATACAGAAAATACAACTGTGTGCCCCATAGGGTTGTTGTGAAGATTAAATTCATCCAAGGCACCGGTTGTAATAATACCTGGTGCTTGGCATTTAGTGGTAGACTGCCAGTAAATGATAGATTACTTCAGTTTCTGTTAGAGAATTTAGAGAATCAGGAAACCTGAGCGTATCTTAGAATTACATTTAGTTCTAAATTCTGTGACTTTGTTGTCTGCTCTTTTTCTTCTCAATTTATAGGCAGAGATCTGGCTCCACAAGCAGGCCCAGAAAGAGGGCTGGAGCAAAGCTGCCAAGCTCCAAGGGAGAAAGACCAAAGAAGGCCTGATTGGGCTGTTGCAGGAAGGAAACACAACTGTATTAGTAGAGGTGAGTTGTTGGAAATTCCAGATACCAAGAATAGCTGTCCCTTGGGTATAAAGCTTGTAGTAGGCCCTTTATCTTCTTGAGAAAGAGATCTGTTTAAGAACCATAAAGGGTAGTTGAAGTTAAACTAATGAAACCTTGGGTATTAGTTATGAATTCATTTAAGTATAGAAATGTACTGGTGTGTACATTACTAGCAGTCTAGACTATTACTCCTGAATGTGAGTCTGGTGCAGCCTTACCCCTTGTCACTGATTGTTTCCTGGAACAGTTAGATTACAAAGTTAATTATATTAATTGTTGTTGAATAGAGTGTAGCTATTTTAGAGGAGGTTTGGGGGCCATAATTGGTGAAGAATCAGGTGTGGATTAGTTTAGAATGAGAGGTGGGAATAAACAAGATAATAGCATAAGTGGTTTGGAGTTGGGATGGCTGGAGAATGAGGTGATGATGGTGTGCAGACACAGGTAAGTGGTAAACTTGTGGTGAGTCCTTCAGGACATTATTGAACCATCTTCTGAATATACAGGCTATTGCTAACTCACTGGCCCAACGTGAATCACTTCATTCTGTTTCGGGCTAGGAGAGGAACTGTAGCTTTAAAATTTTGGAGTCATTTTTTTTCTGTTGAGTCTGTAGCTTGTTCTGTCAGTATCTTGATTTACTGTCCAGCCTTAAGGCACTTTTGGAAATTATTAAACAGCTTATACAGCTATATCAATTTGTTCCCACAGGTAAACTGTGAAACAGATTTTGTTTCTAGAAATTTAAAATTTCAACAGTTGGTCCAGCAAGTAGCCCTTGGAACCATGATGTATTGTCAGAGCCTAAAGGATCAACTCTCTACATACAGTAAAGTAAGTTTGGGGTTTGTCTTCAGTGTGCTGAATTTGCTCTCCTTGTTTGCTGTTCCTGTTTTAGACATTCTCATGTCTCATTCCCTTACTTCACATCTCTGCTTAAATGCTGTCTCTTTGCATAGGATTACCCTTCCCCCATTACTATATCCCCATGTCGTGCTTCATTTAACATTTTTTATTATGGTGTTTATATATTACATTTTAATTTAGCTGTATGTTGTCTGTCTTCCCCACTAGAATGTAAGCTTTATGAGGCAGGGAATTTGTCCTTTTACTGTTGTATCTCTGGTGAAAGAGAATTGGGCCCACTACTTAGTTGGAGTTCAATAAATCTTTGTCAGATGAATGAATGAATGAATGCATGCATGCCAGGGAAATGGAGTTAGTCAGATTAAGTGAAGCCATTTTAGGCTTTGTGTTCAGAAATTTGGAATGATCTTAGGAAAGGATTTCTAAATAAAGAGATTGGAGCCGGATGTGGTGGCTCAGGCCTGTAATCCCAGCACTTTAGGAGGCTGAGGCAGGTGGATCACCTGAGGTCGAGAGTTCAAGACCAGCCTGACCAACATGGAGAAACCTGTCTCTACTAAAAATACAAAATTAGCTGAGCGTGGTGGCGCATGCCTGTAATCCCAGCTACTCAGGCAGTTGAAGCAGGAGAATCGCTTGAACCCGGGCGGTGGAGGTTTCAGTGAGCCGTTGTACTTCATCCTGGGCAACAAGAGCAAAACTCCATCTCAGAAAAAAAAAAAAAGAGAGAGAGATTGGAAAAGACACAGTGTAGGAAAATAAGCATATTCTTATCCATAGAGGGATCAAGGAAAGGAATTATGTCATTCTGCCTTTGACTCAGCTTTATTGCCAAAGCAAAAATGAACCAACCACTCACAGTAATTTTTTTGAATTTGTTACTAACTTTTTTATCTTCTTTATCCTTCTCTTGAGATGTCTTGGTAAATGTTAATTATTACTGGCATTACATAGTCATATTATATGGAAAACAATGTTGAGATTATTTTTTTAATTGTATTGAGTAGATAAGTCGCTTGAACCAGAAATTTTAGCTCTGATTTTACCAGTAAACACCAGTGTACTCTTTTTTTTTTTTGTTTTCGTTTTTGTTTTTTGAGATGAAGTCTTGCTCTGTCGCTCAGGCTGCAGTGCAGTGGCTCAATCTTGGCTCACTGCAACCTCCACCTCCTGGGTTCAAGCAATTCTCCTGCCTCAGACTCCTGAGTAGTTAGGACTACAGGCACGTGCCACCACACACGCCTAGTATTTGTATATTTTATAGAGACAGAGTTTCACCATGTTGGCCAGGCTGGTCTTGAACTCCTAACTTCAAGTGATCTGCCTGCCTCCGCCTCCCAAAGTGCTGTGATTACGGGCGTGAGCCACCATGCCTGGCCTCAGTATACTCTTTATCCAGATTCACCATTTGTTAACATTTTACTGTATTTGCTTTATCACTTCTTTTTTTCTTTTAAATAGAGACAGATCCGGCTTTCTTGCCCAGCCTGGAGTGCAGTGGCACAATCATTGTTCACTGATGCCTCAAATTCCTGGGCTCAAGTGGTCTTCCCACCTCAGACTCCTGAGTAGCTGGGACTATGTGTGCACATCACCATGCTAGGTTCTTTTTTAAGTTTTTTGTAGAGACAGTCTTGCCATCTTGCCCAGGCTGGTCTCAAACCTCTGGGCTCAAGAAATCCACCTGCTTTGGCCTCCCAAAGTGTTGGGATTACAGGCTTGAGTCACTACAGCTGGCCCTGTCACTTTTTATGTACATGTTATCATCGCTTTTTTTTTTTTTTCTTTGAGATGGAGTCTCTCTGTCACCCAGGCTGGAGTGCAGTGGTGCCATCTCACTCACTGCAGCCTCTCCCTCCCGGTTCAAGGGATTCTTCCACTTCAGCCTTCCAAGTAGCTGGGATTACAGGCGCCCGCCACCACACCCGGCTAATTTTTTTGTATTTTTAGTAGAGATGGGGGTTTCACCATGTTGGCCAGGCTGGTCTTGAACTCCTGACCTCAGGTGATCCACCCACCTGGGCCTCCCAAAGTGCTAGGTTTACAGGCATGAGCCACCGCGCCCAGCCCTTTTTTTTGTTTATTCTTATCTTTTGGGTTTATGTCATACTTTCCTTTCCTCAAGTGTGGAATGGGCCACTTCTTCAAGGAGTCCTGGTCCTTTTTAGCTGGGGAATGGTTTTTAGAAACCAAGATTTGAGTATTAGGTGTGCTGATTTCTTTGTTTTTTTTGGAGACAGAGTGTCTTTCTGTAGCCCAGGCTGGTGTGCAGTGGCGCGATCTTGGCTCACTGCTACCTCTGCCTCCCGGGTCCCGGTTCAAGCAATTCTGCCTCAGCCTCCCGAGTAGCTGGGATTACAGGCACGTGCCACCATACCCATCTAATTTTTGTATTTTCAGTAGAGATGGGGTTTCACCATGTTGGCCAGGCTGGTCTTGAACTCCTGACCTCGTGATCCACCCACCTCAGCCTCCCAAAGTGCTGGGATTACAGGCATGAGCCACTGCGCCCAGCCAAGTGTGCTGATTTCTACTGAGATGTCATTTGTTCTTTCAGCAGACAGTGCAGGTGTATGTGCTGTGTGTATGTGGTTCCTTTTTCATAGCAACTTCAATATGTTTACTGTTTTTACCTGTGTACTCCTATGTACTCAGTGTTACAACATATATACAAAATTGTTTCAGAATTGCTACCCCTGACCACTGCAAATAACAAAACTACTAAGGAGTTCAAGATTTATTTGTAGTTCGTTTTGTCTTTACATTGAAGTTAGGTGGTCACGTGACTCTGTTATTTGGATTTTTTTTTTCCTTCTGTGAGGTTATGTTACTCGTTTGAAATATAGTTTTATATTTCTTAGTAGTCAATATTTATTTTCACCCCAAATATGTGATTTAATTTTATTTTTTAAATGTATGGGGTTTTTTTGTCTGTTTGTTTGTTTTGGCTGGGTGCCGTGGCTCATGCCTGTAGTCCCAGCACTTTGGGGTTTGTTTGTTTATTTTTTAAATATTTTTTATAGTTATAGCGATGAGGTTTCACCATGTTGGCCAGGTTGGTCTCAAACTCCTGGCTTCAAGTGATCTGCCTGACTTGGCCTCCCCAGAGTGCTGGGATTATGGGCATGAGCCACGGTACTGGTCCAGGTTTTTTTTTTTTTTAAGATGGAGTTTCACGCTCATTAGCCAGCCTGGAGTACAGTGGTTTGATCTCAGCTTACCACAACCACCACCTCCTGGGTTCAAGTGATTCTCCTGCCTCAGCCTCCTGAGTAGCTGAGATTACAGGCACCCCCCACCACACCTGGCTAATTTTTGTATTTTTAGTAGAGATGGGGTTTCACCATGTTGGCCAGGCTGGTCTCGAACTCCTAACCTTAGGTGATCCACCCACCTCAGCCTCCCAAAGTGCTGAGATTACAGGCGTGGGCCACCGTGCCTGGCTGGCCAGATTTAGTTTTATTTTTGAATATATAAAATACATTAACAAAGTCCTCAAAGTTGAAACTGTCAAAAAAAAAAAAAAAAAAGCTATACTCGGAGAGGTGTTACTGCTTCTGTCCCTTCTACCCCGTTCCCATCCATCTGTTTACTTAGATAACCAGTGTCATTGGATTGTGGTTATCCATTTTCAGTATTTCTTTTTGCAAAAATAAGCATATTTATACAAATAGTTCTTTGTTGCACAGATAGTAGTATAATATGCATATACACTTATAATTTGCTTTTTTCACTTAATAATATATCCTGGAAATACTCCATAACAATTCATGAAGGTCATCCTTTTTATTTTTTCCAACTACATAGTATTCTGTTGTATGGATGTGCTATAGTTTAATCTCCTATGTTTGGGCATTTAGGCTGTTTTTACAATTTTATGATTAGAAATAATTGTTCAATGAATAAACTTGTGCAGTATTATTGTAAGTATATCATCAAGGTGAATTCCTAGAAATAGGATTTCAGGGTCAAAGGATAAATACATATGTAGTTTTATTAGATACTACAATTTCACATCATTGGATTTGTACCATTTTGCATTCCCATCAACAATGTGCAAGTCTAGCTCTAACATTTTATGATTTTATGAAAATATTGTTCTTGGCCAGGTGCGGTGGCTCACGTCTGTAATCCTAGCACTTTGGAAGGCTGAAGCAGATGGATCACTTGAGGTCAGGAGTTCAAGACCAGCCTGGCCAACATGGTGAAACCCTGTCTCCACTAAAAAATATATAAAAGTTTGCCAGACATAGTGGCGCATGCCTGTAGTCCCATCTACTCGGGAGGCTGAGGCAGGAGGATGGCTTGAATCTGGGAGGCGGAGGTTGCAGTAAGCTGAAATCATGCCACTACACTCCAGCCTGGGCAGCAGAGCGAGACTCCATCTCAAAAAAAAGAAAATACTGTTCTTGGCTGGGTGTAGTGGCTTACGCCTGTAATCCCAGCACTTTGGGAGGCTGAAGCAGGAGGATCTCTTAAGCTAGGAGTTCGGGACCAGTCTGAGCAACACAGGGAGACCCCATCTCTATATTTAAAATAAAAAGAAAATAATTGTTCTTGATTTCTAGGAAATTACATTCTAAGAAGTTAGACTGGAGGATGAGAGTGGAATGTTATTGGGGGTGGTGCAGTGATAGAATAAAATATTTATAAAGATGGAACTGTTACCAATTTTTAACATCCTTGGCTTAATGAAAATATTATCTACACTTAGTTGTCTTAAATAATTTTTATTTTTTTTTTGAGATGGAGTTTCAACTCTGTTTCCCAGGCTGGAGTGCATTGGCACAATCTCAGCTCACTGCAACCTCCGCCTCCCAGGTTCAAGCGATTCTCGTGTCTCAGGCTCCCCAGTATCTGGGATTATAGGCGTGTGCCACCATGCCCAGCTAAGTTTTGTATTTTAGTAGAGATGGGGTTTCACCATTTTTGCTAGGCTGGTCTCAAACTGCTGAACTCAGGTGATCCACCCTCCTCGGCCTCCCAAAGTGTTGGGATTACAGGTGCGAGCCACCATACCTGGCCAATAATTTTCTTAGAAATAGACTATTTTTGCCTATTCTTTTGATAATTTGAATAGTACAGAATCAGTTCATGTTTGTTTTCTTTGTGTACTTAGGGCTTCTTAAATTCCTCTGAGCTTTCTGGACTTCCAGCTGGGCCTGACAGAGATGGCTCACTCAAGGATCAGTTGGCTTTAGCAATTGGTGAGTATTTGTAGAGGTTCTGGAAACTGGAAATTAGGGACTGGATCTCTTGTTATCTTGTTCCTCCAAATCTAGGTCAAGAATCATGTGCCTACAAGGGTCAGATGATACGAATGTGAGAAGTGGTTTGTGTGTTAGATGTTAGGGAACATTAGGCATCTTAAAGAGCTCATACGCTGCTGGAGGAAGTGTCATTACCAAGCTCTAACCAATTGTTATATCTAGGGAAATGGAGTCCCGGGGTCATCAGAATTTCTAAATTCCTTAAAAGGATTTACATTTATGTCCAAAATCTCATGGGTTTTGGCTGTTTGCAACTAATTAAAATTATTTTCATTACTGTGCCAACAAAACAAAGCATGTCTTCAGGCAGAGATGGCCTTTTGACTTCCAGCTAAGTACTTTAGCATACACTATAGGGAAAATAGTACATTAAAGATTATTTCCTCTTCTTTATAAAAGGTTGCAGGACAATTGAGGAGCATTGTTTTTAGGAATTTGATCTTTCTTTTCAAAAAATCTGGTTGTGAATTTGTAAAGATACATTCTTTTAGAGCCTGTTGGCTATAGGAACCACATCTGGATCATTGTGGTGGGACTAGCGGGGATCTTGCTTTCTTCCTAAGCGCTTGATGTAGGGAGGGTGGTAGGGAAGGGTTGGAGCTTGCTGGGAATTTACTGCTCATCTGAAGTTTCCAGTCAAAGCATCAATTCCGTTTTTATCAGGTCATCTTGTATTATCTATGATGTTTCAATGAGTCATGGGTTAGAAACCAGGCAGACAGCTGTGTATGGGGCTTATTAAGAAATTCTGGAAGAGCTGGGTGTTTCAACCTTGTCGGTTTCTGGGAATTAACTATTGGGTATATGCTTTGAGCTATTTTAAAATTCGTTTTGGTTTCTGTATTCTCCTTTTCCGTGACTTTTAGATATTACTATGGCTCATCCAGGCATACTTTCTGTTTATGGTTCTCATAAATAACTCTGACAATATTATTTTTTCTATTTTTGATGAGGGCTTTGAGCTGTGGACTTTCTCCTGATACAAGGGATGATCAGGACTTGTCTGTGTCAGTTATGGAGCATTCAGGATGGTGGGAAAAAGTACTTAATTGCTTTGGAGTCAGATCTGAGTTTTAATTTTAACTCTGCCTTGTGATACTGGGTGGGTTACCTAAGTTCTCTAAGCCTAAGCTTATTGTAATAATAGCTAGCTTTTGAGTGCTCACTCTGTGCCAGATACTATAGTTAATGCTCTCTCTCTCTCTCTTTCTATATATATCTATTTTTTTGAGATGGAGTTTCGCTCTTGTTGCCCAGGCTGGTGTGCAATGGCATGATCTCGCTCAATGCCACCTCTGCCGCCAGGGTTCAAGAGATTCCCCTGCCTCAGCCTCCCAAGTAGCTGGGATTACAGGCATCTGCCACCATGCCTGGCTAATTTTTGTATTTTTAGTAGAGATGGGGTTTCTCCATGTTGGTCAGGCTGGTCTCGAACTCGCGACCTCAGGTGATCTGCCCACCTCGGCCTCCCAAAGTGCCGGGATTACAGGTGTGAGCCACCGTGCCCGGCTGCTTTTACATATATAATTTATTTCTCCCCAAAACCCTGAAAGGTAGGTGGTCTCATCTCTATTTTAAAGGTGAGAAAACAAAGGCTTGATAAATTTAGTAAATGAGATTATGTCATTGAGTCACTTGCCCAAGGTCATATAGTCAGTAAAGAGGCAGAAGTGAGACCTGAGTCACACATACTTGTGTCACCACAACCTATGTTTGTTTGTTTGTTTTTTGGAGAGAGAGTCTTGTTCTGTTGCCCAGGCTGGAGTGCAGTGGTACGATCTCAGCTCACTGCAACCTCTGCCTCATGGGTTCAAGTGATTCTCCTGTCTCAGCCTCCTGATTAGCTAGGATTACAGGTGCACACCACCATGGCCAGCTGAGTTTTGTATTTTTAGTAGAGACGGGGTTTTATCCACGTTGGCCAGGCTGGTTTTGAACTCCTGACCTTAGGTGATCCACCCACCTCAGCCTCCCAAAGTGCTGGGATTACAGACATGAGCCACCACACCCAGCCTCACAACCTGTTTTTAAGTACCAGAGTGCCTGGTACATAGTTGATGCTTCATAAAGGTATTCTTCACTTCCCCCACTCCCACTGCCCCGCCCCATGCCCCTTTTCCTCTTTATACAAAAACTGAAAATGATGTCTCTTCATCTTACTGCATATCCTGTGTAAATGCAAAGGGACTGTCTTCCAAACTGGGCCTCTTCTGTTCTTATTTTGGTACCATCACAGACATCACAATTTGTTGGTGTATTTGGTTTTTTGTTTTTGCTTTTTTTAATAGGAAAACTGGGAGAAAACATGACTCTTAAACGAGCTGCATGGGTGAAGGTGCCATCTGGGTTCTACGTTGGCTCTTATGTCCACGGAGCAATGCAGAGTCCCTCACTTCACAACCTGGTGCTGGGGAAGTATGGGGCCCTGGTCATCTGTGAGACGTCTGAACAGAAAACAAACCTTGAAGACATTGGCCGCCGCCTTGGGCAGCATGTGGTGGGCATGGCCCCCCTCTCTGTTGGCTCCCTGGATGATGAGCCTGGGGGGGAGGCAGAGACTAAGATGTTGTCCCAGCCATACTTGCTGGATCCCTCCATTACCTTGGGGCAGTATGTGCAGCCTCAGGGGGTGTCGGTAGTAGACTTTGTGCGGTTTGAATGTGGAGAAGGTGAAGAGGCAGCAGAAACTGAATAGGTTCTAGAGACTTTCGGCCCAGGAGGAATATTTATTTTTAGCTCTGGACATCATTACAAAAAGGAGTATTTCCCAAGCCTCTTCAGACTGAGAATGTATTTTTCATTTGCGTTATAACGAGATTATAGACTTCATGGGTAAAATTATTAAATAGTTATATAATAAAAATAATTTTTTCCTTGTTTGCATAATACTGGGTTTAGCTTTTCTGTGCCTTTCAAAATTAACGGGCGGGCCTTATTGACGTGATTGACAGTGTCTTGGAGAACAGGCATCAACAATACTGCTGCTCCCTTCAACATAGATTTATTATGGTGTTTCTGAAATTTCTAACTTACATGTTCTGTCTTCCACCTTTTATGACATAGAATTCTTTTCTGTTTTTGCTTTGCGGTACTGTGGACCATGCTTCTGCCTCGGAACCTCCCTAGTTATATTACTTCTGCCACATGGAATTCTTTGGGATTACTGATTCAAACCTAGAGTTGTCTGGAAGCTGTGGGTTCTCTTCTTTGTGATTGTCTGTAGCATGCTTTGAAGGTGCTCTGCAGTGGTAGGCACACTGGTTCTGGCTTCATTTAATTAAATTAATAACACATGCCTCTGTTTCTCTTTTGGATAATGTGTGGGTGGGTGAGTACTGAGGTTTCCTGGCCAGCTGTAAGGCAGATTTTGACATTCTTGTGCCAGAAACAGAAATTAGAGTAGTCCGGTTATCCAGAGAGGTCACTTAACATTGCCTCTTTACTTCCCCAGTACTGAAACATTTCTTCCAATATAACATAAAATTACCATAACAAGCAAACCCAGAATACTGAAAATAACCGCATTTGTTCATTAGAGGTATCTTTATTTGAAAAGTTAAAAATGCTTTGAAATGATTTACAGGTTAAATAGATTTTAGAAATAATGATCTTAAAATTGAAAACAAAGGTAGGTCCTGGCATAATGCTAAACAAAGTTATTAAACATTTTGAGCATTGTTTTTTGGTTCTCTTTCTTTTGATTTCTCCAGATTTATGCAGTTTTAGTGCTTTCTGCTGAGGCTTTAGCTAGAGGGCCACAAAATCCAAAAACCATGTGGTTAACATTTTAGGTATATAACAAGGAAGGAATGCAAGGATGAGAAAAAATGGAGAACAGTGTTTTCAGACTCTATTATATCTAAATTAAGTAGCTGAATGTCAGGCAGAAATTGGTGGATAAATTATTTCCTGATATTGGCACTATCTGCTCTCTTCTGTGGCCTTGCAGTAGATATAGGCCTTCTTGCTTTAGAAAAGCCCCTTTTCTTTCTTCATTTGCAGCTGTTTCCAGCCAGGCAGAGCTGCAAATTGCCCTCTTGTGATGCCAAACACAGACACAAAGTCCTGTTCAGAGAGGTAATTCTAAGAGAGAAAACAAAGTTTCTAGTTAGAAGGAAGACATGACATCAGTGCCAACAGAAGTTGGGAAAGTCAGAGCGAGAGGGAGTTCTAGGTGGATCCTTGAAGAGGGAAGTAGGATGACTTTCTCAGAAAGGCTGTTAGAGATTTAAATTATTCATTGGAGAGGTGTTCTTCAGTTCAGGGAGTCCCATTTTGGCCTGTGACAGAAGCTTACTGGATTCACTGCTCTCACAGTGCCAGCAAGCACCAGTTTCTTGCCAGAAGGCAATAAATGGGTTATGTATTAAGGATGAATTACAGACATCAAGTTTTGGCAGAATGAAGAACTAAATTGAGCCATGGTTTTCCTTGTTTTCCGTCTGTAACTACCATTTTTACCCAGAAATTTTCAAATGCATGATCTTATTGAGCATAAAATTATTCTAAACATTTACTTAATGATTTATTGAATATTTATATACAAGTAAAGATTATTAATTAAGTAAAGATTATTAATATATGGGCTCTGCTTTCAAGAAAATTGTAGTCCACATACTTGAGTTGGTTAGATAAGACGCTGTGGGAAATCCAGAGTCCAGAGTCCATTCCCAAATCAACTTCTTCAAGGGGAAAATAAATTTATTCTTTTTTTTTTTTTTTTTGAGACAGAGTCTTGCTTTGTCGCCCAGGCTGAAGTGCAGTGGAACGATCTCGGCTCACTGCAACTTCTGCCTCCCGGGTTCAAGCAGTTCTCCTGCCTCAGCCTCCAAGTAGCTGGGACTACAGGCACCCGCCACCTGCTAATTTTTGTATTTTTAGTAGAGACGGGGTTTCACCATATTGGCCAGGCTGGTCTTGAACTCCTGACCTTGTGATCCACCCGCCTCAGCCTCCCAAAGTGCTGGGATTACAGGTGTGAGCCACTGCGCCTGGCCAAGAAATTTATTCTTTTAACTCAAATATGTTAATTCATTCAAGCGAAACTTAAGAATGCTTGCTATCTGCTAGGCACTGTTGTAGGTGCTGAGAAGCTGAGAATATGATGGTGAACAAGACAGACAAAGGTCCTTCCTTTTAAGGATATTACTAGAGGGGGAAATAGGCAATGAACAAGTATAAAGGGACTGGAGCAGGTATGGGAAGCAGTATTAAGGTGGTCAGGAAATGCCTCCTCGGGGAGGTGACACTGGGGCTGAGACCTACACCATGAGAAGGTGCTGGCACTGTGGTTATTTGGGAGAGGGATGTTTTCTCAGGCACGAGCACCAGCAAGTGTAAAGGCTCAAAGGCTGGAATAAGCATGTTTAAGGAACAGCAAAGCAGCGGCTGTACTGGCTGTAGGGTGGTGAATGATGAGGGTATTGGTATATGAAATGAAATCAGAGAGCTAGGCAGGGGCCAGATTGTATCGGCCTTCACATTCTTTTTTAAAATGTAGTGGGAAGCTATTCGAGGTGTTTTAAACAGGGCAGTGCCATATGTTTTAAAGATCCCTTTGGCTATTGCGTGGGGAACGGATTGTAGGAACAGGTGGAAACCAGTTGGATTGTAGTATGTAGTCCAAGATGGCTGCACTAGACTAGTAGCAGAGAGATGGAGAGCAGTGGACAGAAGCTAGCTGATAGATTGATGTAGGTGAAGAGAAAAGAATCAAGAAAGAACCCTGTTTCTTTTGGTTTGAGCTCCTGAGTAGCTCAGATGTCCATTGAGCAGCTACAGCGTGCCGTGCCAGAACTGTCCTAGGCCATTTACTCATGGAGAGCTCCACTTCCAACAGACAGTTTCTTCAGTCACTCACCTCCTTTTTGGCAGGGTTTACATCCTCAGGTAGCTCCTGATTCTGGTTTTTCAACAGAACTGCTATAGGGTAATATTTTGACTCACTGTCAGTAGAATTCACGGAGAGGGTTGCATTCTTCATGTCCTAGGTAAGATAAGATAAGAATGTAGGCACAGGGAAAAGACTCCTCAGTGTCTGTATGGTTACAGTTCTAAATGTGTGTAATATTTAACATTTTGACTTGTGCCACTTCACCCTCTATAATCATCTTTCAGAGGAATGGTCCCCAAACCTGGCTGCATGTCAGAATCATCTGGGAATAGAAAATATTCAGATTTTGGGGTTGTTTTTGGGAAAAGTGATTCAGTAAGTTCAAGGCAAGTCCTGTATAGCCAGTTTGGCATACATGTTGTGCCAGAATCTCATTTGAATATTGGGATCACATACCTTCTCTTGGTACTTTTATTTAGCCCTGCATTTCCAGCCTTTAAATGACTTCAGGTTGTAGTTCTACTTAAATATAATTTAAAGATACTATATCAACATTAGCTTTAAAATCTGAGTTTGTGGAGCACAAAGGACAGAATTGCAGGTTTGAACTCCTGGTGCCATGCACTCCTCCTGAGGTTAAAGAACTGCTGGATTCCTGGCCAGAGGCTCTACTTCTTTTAACCATTAAAATAGGGGTAAATGGTCTAAGTTTCTGTGGACTTCACTGTCAGAAACGAATAAAAATGTCATTTGGGTTAGAAGCTTATTTCTGAAAAATACTGCCAATGACTTTAATCTCTCCTAAATGGCAGAGTTGAATAATAAAACAAGTTTTCATTTTTTTGTTGTTGTTTTTTTGAGATGGAGTCTCCCTCTGTTGTCCAGGCTGGAGTGCAGTGGTGCCATCTCAGCCGACAGCAACCTCTGCCTCCTAGGTTCAAGCAATTCACCTGTCTCAGCCTCCCGAGTAGCTGGGACTACAGGCGCCCATCACCACGCCCAGCTGATTTTCATATTTTTAGTAGAGATGGGGTTTCACCATATTAGTCAGGCTGGTCTCAAACTCTTGACCTTAGGTGATCCACCCGCCTTGGCCTTCCAAAGGGCTGGGATTACAGGCATGAACCACTGCACCCAGCCCCATTTTTGTTTTTAAGCAGCAAGTCTGTTTGAAAATCTGGAAGTCAGGAAAATAAGGAACTTGGCTCTCAGACCTGCTTTTCTATTGATTACAAAAAATTTTTACATCAAAACAGACAACTATAGTAATACTCCTTAGTAATACTAAGGAGGACATGAGTTTTGCCCATGAGCATCTGTAGCGTTTGTGGGTTCTCTTTGGCTCTGGTTGCCTGTGTGGCTGGCTTCTCCCAAGAGTGAACCTGACTCACAGCAGTGATTTGCATGATAGCAGCAGCATCTCCCAGCTCTTCTTTTAATTGTTCGTATGATTTTCCTGCCTGAGAAGGAGAGAAAACACAAGATGAGGTCTTTCTTATAGGGGAGGGACATCTTAGGTCTGGTCTATGTCTTCAGGAAAAGCAAAAGAGCCAGGGAGTCAGAAGACATTTCAAGTATAAGTAAAAATGAAAATCCCCCCTTTTGGGTCCATGAAGGCTTGAAAGGTGCTTAAACATAATGCACATTCTTTGATGGTAACCCCTCAGTCCTCCCTATAAGATTTAAGAAAGAGCAGTTGAAGGCCAGGCGCAGTGGCTCATGCCTGTAATCCCAGCCCTTTGGGAGGCCGAGGCAGGTGGATCACCTGAGGTCAGGGGTTCAAGACCAGCCTGACTAACACAGTGAAACCCCATCTCTACTAAAAATACAAAAGTTAGCTGGGCGTGGTGATGCATGCCTATAATCCCAGCTACTTGGGAGGTTGAGGCAGGAGAATCGCTTGAACCCAGGAGGTGGAGGTTGCAGCGAGTCGAGATTGTGCCATTACACTCCAGCCTGGGCGACAAGAGCAAAATTCTGTCTTGGGAAAAAAAAAAAGTTGATTAGGAGTCAGGAAACCTGGCTTTCTGTTGATTAACTGTGACTTTGGACAAATAACTCATTCTCTTAGCTTCCTTATCAATAAAATAGGGAACAGTACTTCTACTGGCTATCAGGATCATTGTACAGATCAAAAAGATGATGTGTATGGATACACTTTATAAACTGTTTATACTTCACACTGCTTATTGCTGAGACCTGCTGTGAATTGTCTACCTGGACTTCCTGCTGTGGCAGGTGAAAAAGAGGAGAAAAGAAAAAGGCAGGGAGCAGGACAGGAGTAGGGAAATGAAGTCCTGATTTCACTGAGCCGTGAAGCAGTACTCCACCTTCCTGCCCACTGAGCTGTTCTGAGCTCAGTGAGCTGTTCCTGGCAGGAAGTAAGAGCTTCCCCACTCTCTTTTCTTACACTCCAAATGTTAGGGTCCCAGGCTAGGAACCAGCCTGTGAAGATGGGAGGCTCAAACCCCTGCTTAATGATCAGGATTGGTGTGTCGGGATCTCGGCCACTGGGGTGAGTGAGCAGGTACTGCTGCGCTGTGGCAAGGGCACTCTTCTTCTCCATGGCATTGGCCTCAGCCCCAATCCACAAGAACACCTGTTATGGTGGAGATTTAATATATGTTACTGTGTTCATACTAAGTACTAGATCATACACACTACCCTATCTTTCCCCTTTCTTTCGTGAGCAATTCACAGCCTCAGAAAACTTTCTCAGCCTAATTTGTTCAGCAGAGAAAGGATTTCCCAGAATCAGCTTGATGTTTATCACTTTAATTGCTATGTGTATCTTCCAGATCTGCCTTTCCAAATCGGAGCTGTCTCTGAACTTCAGCTTCCTGAATCCAACTTCTTGCAGAACACCTCCTCTTGACTGCTCTAAGCACCTTAAAAATAACACCCTCAAGATGTAGCTCTTCTTTACTAAACTTGTATCTGAGTCTCCACTTCTGATAGGTGGTATCCATCTAGTCACCTAAGGCAGAAACCTGGGAGTTTCCTAGAAACCCCCCATATCCAATGAGTCACCAGGCTGACCAACTTTACCTCCTAAGCATCTGTCAAATCTGTCACCATCCCTCCATCCCTACTCCACTGCCCTTATGTGGACCCACAGTAGCTCTTACTTGACTATGACAATAGGCTACTGACTGCTGTTGTTCCCCCAAACGCCCATATCCTCTGCATGTGGAGTCTGTTGCTATTGATCCTAAGATTAAAAAGTGCATGATGATAGGATGACTTGATTTTTCCAAAGCAAGGTGGGAAAATGCCCGGGATGGTGAGTTTCAAACATCATTCTCAAACATCACCCCTTGCAAAAAAACGGAGGCTTTCTTTTGGTCACTGCTGACAGAGGTTTGATTGAGCTGGGGATGGTCCAGGGCTACCCTGGGTTTATCTAGGGTGGGGATACTACACAAAAACAACCCTTACTATGGGAGTCTTTGTCATGTTCTGAGTTCTGCAGCTGTGTCTTACCTGGTCCCAGGTATCTAGGAGCATCACGTCACCGGGGTTCAGGTCATCCTGGGTGAAGTCTGTGATCTCAGTAACAATGAATTGGCCAGTCTTATTGGAACATTCAAAGAGACGGGACTGGACATCTAGAATTTCCTGCTGAAGTCTGCAATACAGTCCATTTAAGGGCACCAAGCTGCTTAGAAATGTTTTTAAAACTGAGGTTTTAGCCTTTGTGCAATTCATAAGCCTGGCAGGCAGGGGGAGCCCAGAAGAGGAGGAGGCTGTGTTCCCATACCTTTTATCACTGGCATAGGGAGTTTTCCCTCCCAGTAGGTCCCAGAACTCGGCGGACTCCTGGCCCTCGGCCACAGTGTTCTCGCTGCCATCACAGAGAAGGCTGGCCAGCTCCTTAGCCATTGCCCGCTCATCCCCACTAGACCCCTGCGAGTGGGGCGAGGAGAGCACAAGTGTTAGTTGCACAGAGGCACTTTGACGTGGAAAGAAAAGCATCTGAGACTAATAACTCAGTGTGCCAGGATCAGCTGCCAAGCCACAGTCCCTCAGCCTGGAAAGACAGACAAGTTTGTTCTAGTGCTGGGGAGTGGGGAGGAAAACAGTGTGGGGCAAAAAGCAGGACTAGGCTTTGAAACCCACAGTGGGTGTGGGCAAAAGTCACCTTCGTTTCAGCTTCAGTTGGAATTTAAGTACCTACTTTTGGGTTTTTTTTTTTTAGAGAAAAAAATTAAATTTATTTTTAAAAGCACATACAGTAAAATATACTCTTTTTACATACAATTCTAAGAATTTTGACAAACAGAATCACGTTATTGTCAGTACAATAAAGGCACAGAACAGTTTCTTCCTCAGTCTCTCCCAAAATTATCTGGGGCCGTGACCGCTTTGGAGTCAAAGCCTCTGTGAATCCTTAACCTCTGGTAACCACGAATCTATTCTCCATCACTATAGTTTTGCCTTTTCCAGAATGCTATAAGTGGAGTCATACAATATTTAGCCTTTGAGTCTGGCTTCTTTCTCTTAGCAGAATGCATTTGAGATCTCTGTTGTGTTTACCAGCGGCTCATCCCTTTTTATTGCTGAGTAGTATTCCATCATGTGGATGTACTACTGTTTGTTTATCCATTTTCCAGTTGGGTTTTTTCTGCTAATGAATAAAGGTGCTATAAACATTTGTGCACAGGTTTTTGTGTGAAGATAGTTTTTTATTTTACTTGAGTAAATACCCAGGAATAGGATTGCTGGATCATATGGTAAGTGTATGTTTAACTTTGTAAGAAACTGTCAGCTGGGCGTGGTGACTCCCCACTGTAATCCCAGCACTTTGGGAGGCTGAGGCAGGTGAATCACCTGAGGTCAGGAGTTCGAGACCAGCCTGGGCAACATGGCGAAACCTTGTCTCTACTGAAAATACAACAATTAGCTTAGTGTGTGGCACACGCCTGTAATTCCAGCTACTTGGGAGGCTGAGGTAGGAGAATCACTTGAACCCAAGAGGCAGAGGTTGCAGCGAGCTGAGATCGCATCACTGCACTCCAGCCTGGCTGACAGAACGAGACTCTTTAAAAAAAAAAAAATTGAAACTGGCGAAATGTTTTCCAAAAGCTGTACCATTTTGCAGTCCTGCCAGCAATGCATGAAAATTCCTGTTGCTCTGCATCCTTGCTCACATTTTATGTTGTTGTTTTTTTTTAGCCATTCTAATAGATGTGTAGTGGTTATCTCATTGTGATTTTGATTTGCGTCTCCCTAGCGACTAATGATGTTAAGCATCTTTTCCTATTCGATTCTTTTTTGTAAAACAATTTTAGTGCATTTCATTTTATTTTGAGAGGGAGTCTTGCTCTGTTGGCCAAGCTGGAGTACAGTGGCGCGATCTTGGCTCACTGCAACCTCCACCTGCTGGGTTCGAGCAATTCTCCTGCCTCAGCCTCCGGAGGAGCTGGGACTACAGGCACACACCACCACACCCAGCTAATGTTTTGTATTTTTAATAAAGGCGGGGTTTCACCATGCAGGCCAGGCTGGTCTCAAACTCCTGACCTCACGTGATCTGCCTGCCTCAGCCTCCCAAAGTGCTGGGATTACAGGTGTGAGCCACCGTGCCCGTAC
>NW_012103499.1:1563494-1603790 GCF_000951045.1 Mandrillus leucophaeus
ATTACAGGCTTGAGCCACCGCGCCCGGCCGAGTTTCTTTTTTTTTTCTTTTTCTTTTCTTTTTTTTGAGATGGAGTTTCACTCTTGTTGCCCAGGCTGGAGTGCAGTGGCGCAGTGTCGGCTCACTGCAGCCTGGGTTCAAGCAATTCTCCTGCCTCAGCCTCCCGAGTAGCTGGGATTACAGGCATGTGCCACCACCCCAGCTAATTTTGTATTTTTAGTAGAGACAGGTTTTTCCATATTGGTCAGGCTAGTCTTGAACTCCCGACCTCAGGTGATCAGCCCACCTCGGCCTCCCAAAGTGCTGGGTTTATAGGTATGAGCCACTGTGCCCAGCCTTCAGTGAGTTTCTAATTGGAGTCTGATTGTGGAGAATGTTGGTGATCCCTTTGAAGATTTCTTAGGAAAAAGGCTTCCTTTTTGAGGACTGCTCCAGCCTACTCTTTTTTTTTTTTGAAGTGGAGTCTCACTCTGTTGCCCAGGCTGGAGTGTAGTGGTATAATCTTGGCTCACTGCAACCTCCGCCCCCAACCAGTTCACAATTCTTCTGCCTCAGCCTCCCAGGCAGCTGGGACTATAGGTGCGCACCACCACACCCGGCTAATTTTTGTATTTTTAGTAGAGATGGGGTTTCACCATGCTGGCCAGGCTGGTCTTGAACTCCTGACCTCATGGTCCGCCTGCCTCAGCCTCCCAAAGTGCTGGGATTACAGGAATGAGCCACTGCACCTGGCTTTTTTTTTTTATTTTTATTTTTTTCCCAATATGGAACGCTTCACGAATTTGCATGCCATCCTTGCACAGGGACCATGCTAATCTTCTCTGTATCGTTCCAATTTCAGTTATGTGCTGCCGAAGCTAGCACTCCAACCTACTCTAGGTCCTTGACCTTGCTGACAGGAGGAGGGGACTGCAGGTCTGGGCTCCCAGGGGCTGGTCTGACCCCTGGGCCCAGTCATCCTACCTTGCCATACCACAGGTAGTGCTCTGCCTGAGTTCGCAGCAGAAAGACATCATTGGAGTTTAGGGAGGAGGCAAAGGCTGGAACCTCCACTGCTTTGGTGTTAAATTTGTCATTTCCATGAATTTGGAAGAGTCTTACCGGAGGGTCGGGCTCAGCATTTCCCTTCCTGGAAGTCCCACCCTAGAGAGAAGAAAAGCAGAGTCCAGATCTGAGGAGCACCATGTGAGCAGAGCACTAGAGGAGCTGTTGTGGGAAACGTGAATGTTGTAATACTATGTTTGCCCTTGAGGAGCTTCTAGGCTCACTGGAAAGGGTCAGGGTGAGCTGGAGTTATGGTACCAATAACAACAGCTTTCATTCTGAGAACTTTATCATATGCCAGGCTCTGTGACTGGTGCCTTACCTACATCATTTCATTGATCCTTATAACTCTATGAAGTAGATGTTATTATTCCACAGTATAGATGAGGACACTGAGACTTGGAAACTTGACTAGTAAATACAAGGTTAAGACTTGACCCCAAACTTGTGTGATGTCAAGCATGTGACATTATGCATTGCTTGGTAGTGCTTCAGCCCAGGGCTTCATGGAAGAAGTGGGACTTGAATTTGAAAGGGCACATCTGCAGCAGGAAGGGTATGGTGTGGCACACGTGAGGTCTAATGAGGAGACCCACCTGACTGAAGTGGAGGGTGCGGGTTAGGGAGCTGAGGGTGGTGCACCTGCATAGGTAATATGGGTCACGTTATGAAAGACCTTGAACATAATTTAGATAGTGGTTCAGACTTGAAGCCCTAGGCATTTGGGATTCACTTGACTGTCTTAGAGGGATTAACCCCCTTCTTCCTCTGTCTAATCCAAGCCTGACTCCCTACCCGACCCCTCCTCTGCTCGCCAATAGTCCCATGCTGGTTTGTTAGTTTGGAACATTCCAGCTCATGGTGTAATTTTATCAGAGCATCCTCACCTCAAAGATAACTAGCTTCCCTTTGAAGATGGCCATGAAGTGGCGTGGCTCCGTCCCCATCCTGACTCGAACCTGCACAGCGGCCCCGTCAAACTGCCGATCCACCTCCACTGCCTGGTATGCTGAGGCTGCCAGCTCGTCCTGTGAGGCGTGGCGGCCCTGCAGTGGTGAGAGACCATGAAGGACCCATGCTCCCCGCCCCAGCCCAGTGGCCAGAGGACGCATCAGGATCCAAAGCTGAAGCCTGTGCCAGGCCTACCTGCCAGATGTATAAGATGTGATGTGGCTTCCCGTTCACCTCGTATGTGTAGAGGACCAGATAACAGTCTCCCCCATAAAAGAAGCCATACCACTGATATTCCACAGGGACCAGCTCCAGGTTCTCAATTCTCCAGACCTGGGCATGGAAGGAGACACCGTTTTCCAGAGATAGGGGGCTGGGAAGGGCTAGGCTACGCTAAAGGGAGAATCCAAGTGGGGAAGGTGCTGACATTTACTCCATGTTCTCTTTCTCCCTCTGGTTCTGTCCCAGTGCTGAGGACTCATCACATTTGCATGATTTGAATCCTGAGATGAACTGGGCCATCCTAGTTAGGAGCATCCCATCATGGCTTGGTCTTTGTAAGGCCGAGCGATGATTTGAATAGATCTTCCAGGTGAGATATTGATAGCACATTTGAGGATGTGTGTCTCTTTCCCCTGAAAACTCTACAGACCCACAAGACTCTTAGAGAAGACTCCTGAGGTGCTGGAGGGGAAAGGGAAAGCAAAGCAGACTCTGAATCACCTGCACCCCTGCCCCTAGCAGGACAGCCAGGAAGGCCAGTGCTGCCTGCCCTGATATTTGAATCATTGGGCTTACCTCAACTTTTCCGCTGCCATCATCAACCATTCTTTCCTGGGCAGCTACCTCTGGCTTGGTGTGTAGCAGAGTCACATCAAATTTATCCTGGAAAACTTTAGCTGTGGAGAAAGGGTTGGGAAAAGCCGAGTGAGTAAGAAGCATCTGTGCCTGCCTTTCTAGGGTCCCAGCAGTGAGAGGATGATCTGGGGGCAATCTCACCAATTTTACCAATGCTGAACGTTTTCCCCAGGCCCATGGTCTGGTCCTTTACTGACCACTTCTGGAACAGCTGCTTGAACATGGCTGACTCAGCACCATCGTTGACAGTCTCCACATTGGTGCTGCTGGGGTAGCCCTTCATCTTGATGAAGCCCTGCAGAGCCACCCATTCCCAAAGGCATGTCAGTTGTGGATTACACTGAGTTCTTTGCTTGTCTGGTAATTCACCTCTTTGAAGCCACATAATAAGAGTCTCCCCTCTGGGAGTCAGTCAGATTCTAACTCACTTCTATCTAAGGACCAAGGTACCTGCCTAAAAAAAAAGAGTGGAACATTTTTGGATCTCTTTATTGACTTGCAGTGATTATGATTGTTAATTTTTTGGAAGATTATGCTGTGTTCTTTCAGTACTTTTGTACTTACTGACTTTTCATCACATCCGTTTGCTCATTTATTGCTTTGTAAGTGCATCTTGCTTGGTTCATCTGCATGAATCTGCACAAATATAAGCTCCTTGAGGACAGGGCTATTAACCTTGGTATGTGATATCTCCTTCAATAATAACAGCCACCTTTTATTCAGCAGGTGCTGTGTGCCAAGAACTGTTCTGAGTGCTTTTTTTTTGTTTTTGAGACAGAGTCTCACTTTCACCTAGGCTGGAATGCAGTGGCATGATCTCAGCTCACTGCAACCTCTGCCTCCCGGGTTCAAGTGATTCTCCTGTCTCAGCCCCGCCAGGTAGCCCGGACTACTGGCATGCACCACCATGCCTGGATAATTTTGTTTTGTACCTTTAGTAGAGACGGGGTTTCACCATGTTGGCCAGGCTGGTCTCGAACTCCTTACCTCAGGGGATCCGCCTGCCTCGGCCTCCCAAAGTGCTGGGATTACAGGCGTGAGCCATCGCGCCCAGCCTTGAGTGCTTTACAAATGATATTTAATCCTCACAATAACCCTAGGAGATGGGTATGATTCCATGTTAGATATGGGGAAACTGAGGCCCAGAGGTGTTAAGTAGTCTTCCCCAGAGCACTCAGCTGGAAAAGGCAAAACCAGGATTTGAATCCCAGTTTGTCTGCCTGACTTTGCAGTCCATGTATGTAAGCACAATGTTATATGCTCACATACCTAGCATGACTCTGTGAAGTGACACACCTGAAGTGCTCTTAGCAGAATTATTTGAACAGTATTGCACATCTGTAGCTCCTACCAGCGCTTTAGACATGGCTGCCTGTTTTTCAGCCTTTGTGGCTCCTTTTCCTTTCCACACGTAGATTTTGGTTCCACTTTGGTCCAGGATGTAGCAGTCCTAAAGCAGCCAGAGATAGATATGGTTGCTCAAGACCAGAAGGAAGATTTTGCTCAGTGTCTGCTTCTGAAGCAGGTCTGGCTACCCCAAGCTAAGGCCACCCAAACTCTACTTACATCATGGTTCAGTAAGTCCTGGACCAGAGGCCTCGTTGCTACCTCTGTGACTGCCAGCTGCCCAGGTGAATCTGAGACACTGGAGAAGGGGAGAGATTAGCCTGTGCCTTTTCCTCTATAAAGCATCTTGTAGTCAACTAGATGTTGTTCTGGTTTGGTTTTAGTTTGGAGTTTCTGGGTAGAGTGTGACTTCCTAATAAGACAGCCATGGGAGGACAGGAATGTGCAGACTCTTCTTTGGTGGAGACTTCTGTTCATCTCTGTCCCAAACATTATTCCTTCCACATCCCTGGGCGTGTGTAGGCCAGAGTAAAGGAAAGGTCTCCTCAAGAGATCAGGAGAGTTGCTAACAGGAACAACTGCCTCATTGAGCGGGGGATCTCCAAGCTTTCTAGGAGCTGCATTTGAAAAGGACTAAGAAGAAAACCAGATGACTATACCCAAAACAAGGAGCCAAGCAGAGGTGGCTGATGTTCTAGGGGACACCTTCCCCCCGACCCCAGCTTCCAGCTAAAGCCAGGTTTGGTTACTCACTGATACAACATGATATTTGATTTCTGCTGCTGATCTATGATCTCATCAGGGACTGCAGGCTTGATAATGGAGCGTCGGCCAAGGGTGTCCTGAAGGACCTTCATCAGCTCTGGGCTGGCTGCCTCCTTGTCTCCCTCGATCACTCCTATTTCAGCACGGCCTCCTCTCTCCCTGTCTCGAATATCCTTTGCCAGAAGCATAGCCTGTCAGAGAAGCCCAAGGGAGTCCTCAGCTCCTCTGGGACCCCTTTCTGCCTGATGTCTTTGGGGAGAACAGCCTAGATCTCAGACACAGGAGTTACTCGGATGCTGAGGAGTCCAGGGTGAGTCACAAACTCACACACTTGGCCTGTCTCCAAGACAGATTCTACTCAAAGGCAGGGCTCCACCTTGATTCTTGGGAAAGAGCCAGCATGGAGGGAAGAAGAAAGAGGAACTTGAGAGAGTGCTAAGGCTAGGAAGCCATACCTTCAGGCGCTCCCCACTGTTGCTCTCTGGGCCATTCCATTGGATGATGACTTTCCCAAGGTCCAGCAAGAAGACATCACCTCGGTTGAAACTGTCCCAGCTCATTTCCACCTGTCGATGAGAGGTAAACATTGTTCAGGAGGAATTCTTAGGTGCCAGGTAGAGAAATCCTGGGCCTGGGGCAGACAGTGTGCAGGACTAACCTCAGTGGCCCTGATGTTTCTTTTCCCCTTCACATGTAGCAGCCGCTTCACGTTGTAGGTGTTGGTCTCCACGTGCTTCATCCCAGAGGCGACACCCCCCTTCTTGTAGCTAAGGGAACATCCATTCAGTTATTTGAGTGCCTGCTATGTGCTAGGTTCTGGGGAGACAGTGGTGAATTACACAGATGCAGCCTCACTCGTGTGATGATGACAGTACATCAGCAAGGTAAATACAGATGGTGACAGCTGCTGCCCCACAAGTAGACTGGGTGAGTGACTTTCTGGTAGTGAGTCGGGACAGTCTTCTCTGAAGAAGTGACATTTGAGCTGAGATACTACAAGGAAAATGAACCAATACCCAGAGGAAGAGTGCTCCAGGCAAAGGAGACATCAGTGACGAAGACCCCCTGCACAGAGGGCTTGTTTTGTTCCAGGAACTGTCTGAATGCCAGTGTGTCACTGGGAGAGGGGTACAAGTTGGGCCGCAGCAGAAGCATTAATGACTCCACAACCTTAAGACCACCTACCCTAGGAATCAGCTTGCCCGCCCTGGCACTCAGTCCAGCCCAACCTCCGAGCCAGGCGTCCTGCACTTGAATGCAGAAGGTAGCCCTGGAGCAGAGGGGCTTTGTCCTTGGGTTCCCCACTGGCTCAGTGTGGTCCTCTGTGCCCAGAAGGGCCTCAGTCAGTGGAGACTGCTGACCTGCAAGAAGCTGATCTTGGCCCGGCCTCACAATTCTCAAGCTCATTGGAATTCCTCTTTTTGTTTTAATATCAGGGGCAAAGTTTTGA
The DNA here is from genome assembly GCF_000951045.1 of Mandrillus leucophaeus. Lineage (NCBI taxonomy): Eukaryota > Metazoa > Chordata > Mammalia > Primates > Cercopithecidae > Mandrillus > Mandrillus leucophaeus. The sequence continues at coordinate 1,569,910 of NW_012103499.1, forward strand.
GTTAAACTTCTCAGTTGATGGAACATTATCATCGGCCTTCACTCCCTCTCTTGTGTTAGGTGTCTGTGCATTCCCTTTACCTGCTTGCCCTACTCCCATTCCTTTCCCCATACGCTTCCATTCTAACTGTTGACCTTTTTATTTTCATTCTAGTAAACTGTGCCTCGCCCCCCCCCCCTTTTTTTTTTTTAAAGACAGGGTCTCTCTCTGTCACCCGGGCTAGAGTTCAGTAGTGCAATCATGGCTCATTGCAGCCTTGACCTCCCGGGCTTAAGTGATCCTCATCAGGGACTGCAGGCTCGATAACTGAGGGCTCGATACCCTCAGCCCATGGAGTAGCTAGGACTATAGGAGTGCACCACCATGCCTGGCTAGCTTTTTTACAAAGTATTTTTTTGTAGAGATGGGGAATCTCACTATGTTGCCTAGGCTGGTCTTCAACTCTTGGGCTTAAGCGATCCTCCTGCCTCAGCCTCACAAAGTGCTGGGATTACAGGCGTGAGCCACCATGCCCAACCTATCATGTTGTTTTGTGTGCATGGTTTTGTTTTGTTTTGTTTGAGATGGTGTCTTGGTCTGTCACGGGACTGGAGGGCAGTGGCGTGATCTCAGCTCACTGCAACCTCCACCTCCTGGGTTCAAGTGATTCTCCTGCCTCAGCCTCTCGAGTATCTGGTATTACAGGTATGCGCCACCACACCTGGCTAATTTTTGTATTTTTAGTAGAGACGGGGTTTCACCATGTTGACCAGGCTGGTCTTGAATTCCTGACCTTGTGATCTGCCTGCCTTGGCCTCCCAAAGTGCTGGGATTACAGGCATGAGCCACCACGCCCGTCCATGCATGTGCTTTTTAAAACAGAAATTGGCATTCTGTTATATGTCTTAGTCTGTTTCTTACTTTGTGTGCTAAGCACCATGTTTGTGAGCTCTGTCCTTGTGTTAGGCATGTATCTAATCTGTTGCTTCTGGCTACTGCATAATACTCCGTGGTGTGCATGTCCTGTCTCCCAGTTATGGACACCTATGTTGCCTGCAGCTTCCTAACATCATTAATGAGGCTGCTGTGAACAGTGTGGTCCATGTGCCCTTATGGACATGGATACGTGAGGATTTCTGTGAGTTACACACGCAGAAGTGCGATTTGCAAGTGGCACTGACTACTCTCCAGGATGCTGTGCTAGTCTATACTTCCATCAGCAGGGCACAAGGGCTCCTATTTCTCCATAGCCTTGCCAACACTTGTCACCTCCCAGCTGTTTAATTTGCTACTCTAGTGGGTGGAAGTGACAGCTTTGTTTTGATTTGCATTTCTCTGATTACTTTCTTGATATGCATGTTGGCCTTTTGGGTTTCCTCCTCTGTAAACTGCTGTTTCTGTCCTTACTCTGTGCACCCCTACTCACATGATGCCCTGCTTGAAGTAGCCACGGAAGGTGTCTGACTCATGGTACTGGACCTCTCGGTGCTGCACAGGGCTGCCTCCCAGGTAGTCGTCCAGCTGTGTGGTGTAGATGGCTGCACAGCTCTGCTCATCCTGGGAGGAGTCCTTCCCGATCCAGAAGTGGATGTCCTGGGATAGGAGACTGGCCACTCTCCGGGTCTGGGATGTAGTCAGAGAGATCAGGTCAGGGGCCAGCTCACCTCCACCTTTGCTGGTGGCCCCTCTGTCATGGGGAGAATGCAGCACATGTGCCTGCCCTTGGCAGACTGAGGGCCCTCTCTCCTGCGGTGGATGCAGGAGCTGCCCTGGCCCCCGAGCAGACCTGCGATCATGGCATAAGCTTTGGCGGCCCAAATTCCTCCCCACATCTGGGTAAAGTTGACAGCTTGTTGTTCCCCAAATAAATAGAGACCAACGGGGATCTCTTCCCAGCCAGGTTGCAGGCTTACCTCACAGGTCCCCTTGGTCCCTTACACTCACACAGCTGGCACAGTGCTGATCTGTACACCTGCACAGCCCTGTCAGCACCGTTCATGTGAGTCTCCTCCATGAGAATCAGCACTTTGAGGCTAGAGACAGGCCTTGCATTTATCTGGCTTTCTTCCACACCACTTTAATGTGGGACCTAGGCCTGGGAGAAGTGCTGCTTGTGGGTGGCTTACTGAGGTTCAGACTGAGGGTCATACCCCCATCCTCTGATGCAGAATTAAAAACCCAGGCCTAATGATGGCCTTTGATAGACTGGAGGTCTGCTGCATAGCACTGAGGAACCATTGAGACCGATACCAGGGACTATCTTCCCTCACCAGCACATCTCCCAGTAGAGCCCAAGAACTGGCCCCAGGGGAGAAGCTCACAGGAGTAGGGAGGAGGAGGAGGGTGCTCACCGAGAGGATGACATAGCAGTCCCCCTCATAGAAGTTGCCATGGGCTCTCACAGGCACCAACGCCAGCTCCATTTTCTGGAAGGACAAGGGGTGGGTATAGGCTACATCCCCTCCCACCTCCCTTCCCCACGAGCCTCCCTCTCCTCTCTGTCATTTGGTGCAGGTGGTGGGGAGAAGGAAGGGAGATGTTCCCAATGACCTTATAGGACGTGAGGCAGCCAGCCACAGGGTTAATGTAGCCACTCCTCTGGCTTCTGTGAGCTCTGCTTGCATCACCCTGGATCTGAATCTGGTCCCTATCCTGCTTTCCCTCGCCCTATTCTCTCCACTTCCCACCCGATCTCATCTCACACTATTGTGGGAAGCCTGTGAGCCACCTCCAGCCCTTTGCTGGATATAAACGACCAAGTACAAACCCTTCTCTGAGCTGTTGTGCCAGAACCTCCAACGCTCTTCCCAATGCTGACCACAGGGTGCTGGACCAGGCCCATGTAGGAAAGAACACTCGGATTCTGCGGGGCCGTGGGAGGTGGAGGATAACATTTGGAGAGTGCCAGCGGTCAGCAGGGCTCTGTGCCAAGTGTCTTATATTTGGAGTCTGGGTCAGGGCCCTGATTTGTCACTGCATGTATGGCTTGCCCCTGGAGGACTGTTCACACAGCCTTCATGTAGATTTTCATCACACTCTCCAAGTGAGGGAAACTTGCAGCCATACTTGTGTGTGTGCTATGTGAAATGTGTTAAATGTTAAATATACTGCAATTCTGGTAACCGTGTTTTAGTACCTGTTAGTTATTTTTGTTTGTTTGTTTGTTTTGAGATGGAGTCTCTCTTTGTCGCCCAGGCTGGAGTGCAGTGGCACTATCTCGGCTCACTGCAAGCTCCACCTGGGTTCACGCCATTTTCCTGCCTCAGCCTCCCAAGTAGCTGGGACTACAGGTGCCCACCACCACGCCCAGCTAAGTTTTTGTATTTGTAGTAGAGGCGGGGTTTCACCGTGTTAGCCAGAATGGTCTCGATCTCCTGAACTCGTGATCTGCCCACCTCGGCCTCCCAAAGTGCTGGGATTACAGGCGTAAACCACTGCACCTGGCCAGTACCTGTTAGTTTTTAAGGAAACTGGAAGCCTTAAAACAATGGAAGTGACCTGGGCCTCACAATCTCTGCGAGGCTTGCTGGAGAGCTGACTCCCCATCCTGGTTGAGAATAGTGAAGTGAGGCATTACCTCTGGGTTTTATGCAGCAGCAACTGACTGGGCTCGGGGCGGGGGTTAGGGGGAATCTTCATATCTGGCAGGTGGAGCTACCCAGGCCAGGGTAGTTCCCAGCTATGGATTGCTGGATGTCACAGCCACACAGAGTGGCCCAAGCCCAAGAGGAGATGGGCTGAACAGCACCTCATCTCTGCAGTGCCCCCTCACCTCTCCCCATATTTTGTAGGAGCCAGGGTGCCCTGTGGAAGACATGTTCCATTTCTCTGATGGAAGCTGCCAGGAATCTGCTGAGTAGGTCCCACCTGTCTTTCCAGGGTATTTCCTGCGAGTGCAGACTCACTGAGCAGGTGGCTGGCTAAAGGACAAGCTTGTTTTTGCCTGGAGCCCTGCTCTTCGGGTCTGAACATTTCCTCCACCTGCCAGCCACCTGCTTTGAGCACCCAGGAGAGGTAAAGGATGGGAAATAGGTACTTTGATGCTGCCTCTCATTCTCCTCAAACCACAGGCTAAGGGGTGCTGCCGGGCTGTTGCCTAGCAGCCCCAGGCAGCCAGACTCTGCTTCCAGACTCCAGTAGTCACAAGTAAGGTGCCTCCAGCCCACCTCACCTCTATTCTCCAGACGATGATCCCAGGGTCATTGTCCACAGCCCTGAAGGCACTGGTCAGAGACATGGTGCTTGTCTTTCCAAGACTGAAACATCACAGAACACAGGGAGGTGATGCCTCTCGCCATAATGGGCATCAATCCAGTTTTTCTGCTGAGTTGCTTCCCAGTCTGTTGTCAGCCATCTTGCCACACCCTCGTGGTGCATCCCTGCACCATTTCACAATGATGGGGTCAAGGACTTGTCCGTCCAAGTGCACATGGTCAGCCTGGCTGGCCCAGGGATTACCACCCATGAGTTCTGCTTCTCACCTGCCACTGCCCTTAACAACTCTGGTAATCGTCATGGTTATTTACCAAAGGGGTGATAAATATGTTAAGCCCTGTATTGATTCACTTTGCGTATGTTATCTCTAATTTTCAGAAGGTGATTTTCTTCATCTTACGTTGTGTGAATTTGAGGTTTACAAAGGCTGAATAACTTGTACAAGATCACACTGTAGAATGAAATCCTTATCTGATCCCCAAACCTATGCTTCTAGCCACTTTGATGTACTACAACCCTTTCTAAACCAATCTAAGTTCAGTGGCATTTGGAAAGAAAAGCTAGTCAGAAAAAATATTTCCAAACTCAGGTGCCTTCTCTCACTCATTCCCTCTAATTCTTCCCAAGTTCCCTGCTTGCAAGGCCTTCTCCACAGTCAACTTTGACCTTCTCTTTGGCTTTTATGTTTTGTTTTTTTTTTTTTTGAGTAAACTATTCTAAAACTCAGACAACCCTTCCTTCTTTTGTCATATGACTACTATATTTCCTGTGCTTTCCAGATACAAAGGAAAGTAAAATGACAGGGCTGGGCCTGGGACAAAGGGTTCTGGGTGCCAGCAGGGTGTGGCCTGGTCTGGCCTGTGGACAGATGGCTTCCTTTCTCCCTCCCACACAGACCCAAGCTTCTCCGTGGAAGTGTGAACCTCAGACACTTAGACGTCTCCAGTTCCTTCAGGATTGGGCAAGTCAGGGTGGGGAGAGGGAGGAAGTGGTAAAGATCTAAGTCTGTGTGGGTCGTGTACTGTCTGTATTCAAGGAGCATCTCGAGTAATTAAGCACCTACCCATGTCCAAGGTCACGTAGAGGCTTTATAGAATTAAAATACCTGCTCTCAAGGAGCTTGAAATCTGATAACATGCATAATTTATGTAAAGCTAGATGAATTTCTCCTGACAGGCAAAGGAAAAAGGATGGGGTTGATGGATTTACATAAGATTTAAAAATTCACCCAGAAAGGACTGTATGGATTTTTGCTATTTGGGGACATACTGTGCTTGTTAAGAGGAACATGTCTGACCATTGTTTTCTTGAACCTTGATGGACAAAGCCAAGTTGGAGAACATGCGCCATCTAGTATGGACTTTGGCAAAAAACCATAAAGCACAAAGCAAACTCCCTTTGTCTACTGCTATAACAGGACTAAAGCAAGGCAATGGTGCGGAGCAGCCAGTGTTTGAGAATCTAATTTGATAACTTGTGCTGCCCCACCCTGTGCTGCTCAGAATTGCCAGGAAATATGGTGTTTGGGTTTTCTTCAGACCCTATGTAGCAGTCATTAAGGCAAAAGCCATGAGCCAATTGGGGGAGGGGGACAAAGGCCAGTGAATTTATTCCTTGGAGACAGAACTGTCACCCTGGTAAAAGCCAAACCAGCCGGCAGCAGTTAGGACTGTGAGCCTCAGAGGCTGAAACCTGTCCCATTTCCCAGCAGGAATTTAGGAATCAAGGAGCTCACTGGGCTAGGCACCCGGAATGCGAGAGGATAAACTCCAGGAAGGGACTTCCTGCCACACTGGAACACACAGAAAACACAGTTCTAACATCAAAGTCTCCCAAAGCTGCGTCTCTCCTTCTCTCCTCCCTAAATCCTAATTCAGTGTTCTTTGAGGGGACTACAGAAACCCCTTGGGTCGGGGGCACAGTTTTGAGGTTAAAAGCCAGTGGCCTTTAATTCTCAGAGATGCCCTTATGGATGGACCCTGAGCAGAGGAAGCTGATTTTTGTTGTTGTTTTTGAGACAGGGTCTTGCTCTGTCACCCAGGCTGGAGTGCAGTGGTACGGTAACAGCTCACTGCAACCTCTACCTCCTGGGCTTAAGTGATCCTTCTGCCTCAGCCTCCTGAGAAGCTGAGACCACAGGTGTGCACCACCATGCCTGGCTATTTTATTATTTTTTGTAGAGACGGGGTCTCACTGTGTTGCCCAGGATGGTCACAAGTTACAAATTCCTGGGCTCAAACAATCCTCATTCCCTGGCTTCCCAAAGTGTTGGGATTACAGGTGTGAGCCACTTCTCTGGGCCAGGAAGCTGGTTTTAACTCCTCCTGCCTTGCTCCATACCATTTTTCTCTGAGGATAGGTGAAAGGGGTCTGTCTTTCCCAGCTTTTGAAAATGTGCCCTATATGTTCAGCTGCCTCTAAGGGCTTCTACTTCTCAACAAGAAGTTTGCAAAACTGGCGAGACTCTTGGTTCATTTTAAGTCTCATCTCAGAGGACAAAGCCAAGGGAATCTCAAGCTCCTGTTCCTTTCATTTATTCCTCATTCAGGATTAACTGGCATGCCCCCGTAAATCAGAGACCTTACCTTGCCTTCTCGCTCACCAGCTTTCCCAGTTGTTTCCCGATGAGTAAGCAGCAGCAGCAGTATTGAAGAACCACTCCAAAGCAGGAGGCTCCGGGTCTGCTGCCTTAGCTTAGTAATGGCCGCAGAGACACTGGGTTATATTTGCTTGTGTTTGCATCTTAACTGCGTTTTCCTAGTCCTGGCCAATCAGAGCCAACCTAGCACTGAGCTTGACTTATTCAAACCAGAGGGAAAGCTTTATCTGTGCCTATTCAAAACAGCAAAACAAGAAGAGCAGACTTTTAAAGGCTTCTTTTAACTCCAGCTCCACGCCCTGATCTAATTGATTTTTTAAAAAGTGCACACAGCCCATCAATAATGCAGGAAAGAGGTTGGAAGGATATGAAATTTGCCATATTGTAGATATGGATGCATTATGGTGATGACAGGAGGCAGAGGCTGGAGCTGCCCCATGTGTGCCTGTGATGTCTAGGCTGGCAAGAGCCTCCCGAAGAAGCTTCTGGTATTTCTCAAAGGGAGGGGAAGTCTGGGAGAGGAGCCAGGAGAATTTTATTAGTTTTGCTCGTTGGGGTCTCTATTAGTCATACAGTAAACCAATCAATATTTGAGTGCCTACTGTTTGCCAGGAACCATGCTGGGCTCTCAGCTTCAGAGTTCCCAGTTTAGAAGAATCAGGGGCAGAGAAGAATCAAGACTCCGTTCCCAGGCTGGGCGCGGTGGCTCACGCCTGTAATCCCAGTACTTTCCGGGGCCGAGGCAGGCGATCACGAGGTCAGGAGATGGAGACCATCCTGGTTCACATGGTGAAACCCTGTCTCTACTAAAAGTACAAAAAATTAGCTGGGTGTGGTGGCAGGTGCGTGTAGTCCCAGCTACTTGGGAGGCTGAGGCAGAATAGTGTGAGCCCGGGAGGTGGAGCTTGTGGCGAGTTGAGATTGTGCCACTGCACTCCAGCCTGGGGACAGAGCGAGACTCCGTCTCAAAAAAAAAAAAAAAAAACTCCATTCCCAGGGCCCGGTGCGGTGGTGGATCACACCTGTAATCCCAGCACTTTAGGAGGCTGAGGTGGGTGGATCACGAGGTCAGGAGTTCAAGAACAGCCTGGCCAAGATGGTGAAACCCCATCTCTACTAAAAATACAAAAATTAACCGCACATGGTGGTGGGCACCTGTAATCCCAGCTACTCAGGAGGCTAAGGCAGGAGAATCTCTTGAACCCGGGAAGTGGCGGTTGCAGTGAGCCGAGATCACGCCACTGCACTCTAGCCTGGGCAACAGGGCAAGACTCTATCTAAAAAAAAAAAAAAAAAAAAAAGACTCCATTCCCTTAGGGCTTCTGGTTGATGCCCAGAAGTCAACAGGACATCAAGCATATATGCTTGCTAAGCACCTGACTGCAATGGGGTTGATCACAGCAGAACTTGTCTAACTTTGAGTGGAAGCCCTATGTGGCATCTGCAGCTGGTCTCCCGGTGGGTACAACACCCCACTCAGCCTGGGGTGCAGCTGCTTCACGATGGAAGGGGTTGCGAGAAGAAAGGCGGTGATTGCTAAGGGCTCAGTGAACACCTAAGGGCCAATGAAGGTCAGTGGCAGCTCACATTCCTGGATAGGTTTTTAAAACCACTTTTATTAATTAATTGTAAGTAATACAAATATTCCAAAAATATAAACAGACACTTAATGGCGTCCTGCATTTCAAGTTTTTGAATACAACAAATTTATCAAACCATGAATCTGTAAGCAAGGTAGTCAGCATCCCATAGCCCAGTTACAGTGGGAAGCAGATCCCCTACCCTCCAAGTGGCGTCTTGAAGGGGGAAAGCGGCACGAGATTGAACATGATAAGCAAAAAAGCTCACGAGGCCCAAAGAAGAGGGTCCACTCCAGGGGCAGGCCCTACAACGTTAAAAGAATGGGGGCAGCTGGCCTGACCTCTGGCCTCCTCTTTCCTGGCTGAATGTAGATATTTACCGGCATTTAGAAAAAAGGAGAAAAAGACAGAACTAAACCCCTGTTTAGGAAAAAGGGACCGAGGGACAGCAGTGGTTAAGTAATCCACTGAGGACCTGAAGGGGAAAATGAACTTACCTTTCTCATATACTTGACCTGGCTAGGACACTAAGTGCCAGACAGCCTTCTGAGGGGACTTTCTTTCTAAATGAGGCCTTAGGAACAGGTAGGGGCAGCAGAATAGAGTAACATCCATTTCCCAGGGAAAGACTGCCTTTACACTTCCCATGCTTTTAGCACAAAGCAGCGTCTGGGCCACTGTTACCAGAGGTGAGTTTATACATTTACAAAATGCTTAAAATCTTTGGGAGGCAGAAGGAAGCTAAACAGAAGGTCCCAGGTTAACTGAAGGCAAATTCACTCAACCTTTCTAGTAAGGGACCCATGGGCCTACAGAGTGTCCCCTCTACAATGTGCAGAGTGGAAACCCTTACCTGACCCTTTTCCAAACTGGTCCTGTGTCCAAAGCTCCCCCTATGAGAGGGACACGAACATCAGGCTTTTGATTTAGAAGCCCAATCAGAGAGACACACTGTGTCCCTGAAGAGGCACCTTAAAAGAACTGAACCTGGCAGGTAGGCAGATTCCTGGCATGGCTTGAATTGGTGCTGACCAAGCATGGTGGCCTATTACCTCCCAAAGACCAGTCTCAAGTGGGAGGGGCTGATGGTAGGAAGCCCTAGAACAGAGTCCGAGATGAAGCAGCTTCCTCCCTGTCTTGCCCTCCAAAATTGAGTCTGGCCTGATTCCTCTGAGGAGCACATTTTACAGTCATCCCTCACCCTAACACACGGTGAAACTGGAAACCCGACAGCAAATAATGACTAGGCTGGCTCTGGTTCACATGAATGGACCCTGGCTAGGTTTGGCTGAGTAGCTTCTCTGGGGCAAGTGGGAATGGCATTGCTGTGGGGGAGTTGCAGGTGGGCAGGCAGGGTTCTGATGGGAGCGAGGCCTAGAAAGCAGGGGCTTCATGCAGATGCAGCAGGGACACTCCCACCAAGCCATCCTGGGCTTTGGTCATGGGCCCCACACCAAGCACTTGGACAAGCCTGTTAGGAAAGGGGGTGGCACACGCTCTTCTTTCATCTGGAAAAACATGGAGATCCAAGGGAGGGCGGAAAGGGTCCTAGAAACTCAAGTCAGCTTAGAGCGTCTTATTGCTTTAGTCAGAAGAGCCTAGCTGGGCCCATACAGAAAAAGATTTGGCCAAGGGCTAACCCTTAGGGTGGGGCTTGGAAGAGAGGCCCCTCCTGCAATATTAGGATAGCAGCCTAGGCCAGGCCTTGGGTCCAAAGCCACAGTTGGCTCTAAGGGTCTGAGCTCCAGCTTTCCTTCAAGAGATGGTATTCCTGGCTAGCATATGGGGCCCTTTTCCCTTTAGGTACACTGGGACCCCACAGGCCAGGGGAATGATGCTGGCGGAAATGACCACATGAGTTCTGGGGACTCTGTTCCACTTTGATTCCAAAGAGAAAGACAAGGCCCTATAACCTTGTAACAGGAGGGAAGGTGGTACCACAACGCTAGAGAAAGATGCCAGCCAGCCAGCCAGCTACCACTGAGAGCACCAAGCTGCTGCTCTATCCTCTGCTTTTCTCGGAACTTATTAGTTCCTGAGGCTGGACCTAGGGTGTGGCAATAGAAGGGATAATGGGGAAGAGTCCTGAGTGGGTGGTGTCCCTGCACCTGAAGCAATTCATAAATGCTTTGTGATACTTGCCTCCAGGGAACACAGAGATGGGAATAGGAGCTCCCTCCCACCCCAGGAGGGAGGGAGGAGAGAACCCCACCCACCCAGGGAGGCCATAATTAAGGCAGTGATGCTGAGGTGGGGCTCCTTTTTGGGAGGCCCCTTGTGCTCCCAATTACAGCAGCACTTCCTCATTTTCCACCCTGGGAAAACTTCCATTTCATGATGACTTTAATTCTAAAGCATTCACTATTAAGAATCTTTGAAAGCAGGAGACACCCAGAGTGCAGGTCTGAGGGGCTCACTCACTCCTGTTACCAGAGGCAGAAAGCATGTGCATTAGGCTGGCAAATGGCAAGAACACTCATTCCCCCTCAGCCCAGGAACAGCAGAAGTTCTGAGGCCCTCGGGAGGCAAAGCAACAGCCAGGAAGGATGAAGGCTGGAACAGACAGAGCTCAGCAGAGGATAGGCCCTGGGGGAAGACACAACAGGAAAGAGCCCTGCCCAAGAAATGGGAGGGGCTGGGGCAGCTTAGTTCTTCCCAGCCCTTGGAACAAAAGTCCTTGCACCAGCACCAGCAGAGAATCCCTGAAGAGCAGACTTATGGAAATGATCCCAAGCTCAGCTGATCCACAAGTCACGGGGACACACATGTCCACGCTTTGAGGATTTATCTTTTCCCTGCAACCCCAGCGCTGCCGACATTCATCACAGGCCCAGGATTGTAACTTTGTCAGAAACAAACCAGGCCCGACACTCCGTGTTTAGAAAGAGAATTTTAAAACAGAGTCAAAAGAACGGAAATCAGTTATCTGTCCTCTTACCGGGCAGGGAGAAAACCTCCTTCCCCACGTTTGAGACTATGGCTAGGTGGTGAGGAAGGCAGGCTCAGCACCCCAGCCTTGGGGAAACATAGAAAGGGCCCATCCCAGGCACTCAGCTGGACGCAAGCACAGCCTTTGGGCCACAAGACCTGATGGCCACTGGGTGCTGGTCTGGAAATAAGTCCTCATCTTCCCAGAAATGTCATCTTTTGTCTGCAGCAGCTGGCTGGAGAAGGATTTCAGAAAGGTGTGTGCCTGGAGTACCCAAAGGCATACCCTTCCTTTATCCTTGGCATAGGCCTTACAACACTGAGGAAAGGCCATGGTTTGGCAATGGAGCCTTCAATAGTCTTCATCCCTATAGAACTCAGTGGCTCTTAGGGTGACAGAGGAGACAAGCTAACTTGGGAAGAGTCTTGGTCTTTCAGCTTCTCCCTCACTGAAACACTATATGCTGGGGCCACAGTTCATGGCAAAACACACACACAAACACACTCTCTCTCAAACACACATCTCAACAAGGTGGCGGCAGGTAGCTCTGGGTGTCGTTGCTCTGGCATTCGCCCACTCGGCATCTAAGCTGTCCTAATGCTCTTTCCAATTACTTCTCACTCGGCTGTGTGGTGAGGCACTCCAGCTTCTACTCTGTCACGCTGATCAAAAAGGCACAGTGTGGGAAAGTCCCCTACTGGGATGGCCGTTGCTTGGAAGCAGGGCAGGCTAAGGGGCCCGCAGCTGCCCAAGGCTGGTGTAGACGTCCTCTGCTCCGCTCAGCTCCTCAAAGATTGGGATCAGGTTCAGCAACTCAGTGTCTGCCATGTCATCAAACCAGGACTGCACAGGCACCTGGTGGGGGGAAGATGTGGTGTCAATCTCCCAACTGCCGCTTCCTCCTCCCTCACCCCAGAGCCCTAGAGGGTGGCTGGGTCTTCCTGGAGGGGTGTACTTCTCTGGTGGAGCCCACAGTTCCAGTCTGCTTCCTCTCCCAATCCCTACCGTGGAGACGTGTCAGGAGCACTCACTGCATTCTCAGGGTGGAAGATGTAAGAAGCAGGTGAGTTGTCCAGGATGAGGGTCTTCCTCAGGTCCCTACCCAGGCGGCTGAGGTCCTTGACGTAGCAGCCCTGGTGGAACACGCAGGACTCACGGAATAGGCGGGCCCGGAACACCCCACACCGATCCAGCAGGTCTGTCACAGGGTCGGCATACTAGGAGGAGAGAAGATGCCTTAGTATGGATGCAGTCCTGGTCCTCCTGTGGCACCCTAGGGACCAAAAGGGAGCTGCTGGACCACCCCTGTGGCCACCACACCCACTCCTGATTCTTCCCTCTCACCCCTAGGTACCTTGGCCAGGCTGGCAGTGAAGAGAACACATTCAAAGAGTTCCCCCATACGTCTCAGGAACTCATCCACATAAGGCCTCTTGAGCACATACACCTGAGGAAGAGCAGAGCAGCCTGTTGGAAGCCTCCCTGTGATGAAGCTTTGCAGTACGAGGTACCTTCACCAGTTACAGAGAGCAGCAAGGAGCTCTCAATCCCTGCAGCCCAGCCTCTTGGACTACCTGGCTGGAAGCCTGCGGCCCCCTGAGGGTCCACAGACCCTGAGAACTGGCTGTATCCCCTCACCGGGTTTCCAATGGATCAGTGGTCCCAACCTCAACCTGGCGCAGGAAGAAGTGCATACACCTTGTCCCAGGAGCCATCTCTGTTTCCGGCGGCGGACCATCAGCTGCCTCCAGAAACAAGTAATCAAGAATAGGCCTCACAGATGGAAACAGCCTATCCTGGATTACTTGAATCCAGCCACAGCCTCTATGGGAGCTTTCTGTCCTTGGCTCCAACAGGACAGTCTGTCCAGGTCACGATCAGGTAATGAACTGCACCAGGGAGCAGTGACTTTTTCCCCTCAATGGCCCCATTCTAGACAGATACCCTGCCGACTCTTGCTCTGCACCAGATTTTGTGCTTGCTTCTGCCAGCCACCCCTAACACCTGCGTCCACCTTTACGATCTTGCACATTTTGGCAAGTCCTTTGGCTACCTGACCCCCCATCAGTCTGCACTCTATTGCTTCCATGACTCTAGCCTACACAGGTGCTACCAGAACCATTTCCACAAAGGTCCTTTTTCTTTTCTTATTTTTTAGAGATGGGGTCTTGCTGTGTGAGGCCAGGCTGGTTGTAACTTGTGGGCTCAAGCGTTCCTCCTGCCTCAGCCTCCCAGAGTGCTGGGATGACAGGTGTAAGCCACGGCGCCTGACTCCCAAAGCTCCTTTACCCACATAACTCCCGAGCTCAACGAGAGTCAGCCTGCCGTGACTCTCCCTCCTAGAGTGGGCCTGAACTGGCCACCAACTCACCAGACCCCTCAAGAGCTCTGCAGGAACCCTCTGTTCTAGGCAGCCACAACTTAGCTTCTGTTAGCCTGCCATTCCTTTGACCTCCAACAAGCCCCTTCCTCATCCCAGCTATTCATCAAGTCTGGCATCCTTTCACCCACCTTGGGCAGTTAGTGCTCCCTTATTTTAACCTCATCCTTTTAAAAATTATTCATACCCTTCCTTGTTAGCCAGGAGTTCACAGTGTATATCTGTTTGAAAATATGCCTTCACCTGTTCTACAAGGGTTTAGCACATCCCTATACCCTCAGCTAGACTGTAAAAGGGCTGCTGGACCAAGCCTGGTCCTGACCGGGGCCTGGCAGGTCTTCTGGGCAGGCAAGCTGAGTAAATGGTCTTTCACTAGCAATGTCACATGATCCTTAAGCTGGGACTGCCTGGGCTGCAGGCTGGAGCCTGGTCCGTTTAGATTTGAGTGCTCTTTACATTGACAGACATGCATTGAGTACTTCCTCAGGCAGAATCCAATGGAGGGCCCCAGGGAAGGCAGTCAGAGAAGGCTTCACAGAGGAGGAGATGTCTGGGCTGGGGAGGAAGAAAGTCACTAGCTATTCACAGTGGGGGTGTCGGGAGGGGAGCATGGGCAAGAGGGCATTCCAAACAGAGAAAATGGTTACTACTGGTTTCCTTGCCTGTTACAGGAAAAGAGATACCTGGTTAAGGTATCTTAACAGGTATAGATACCTTTCTTAAGGAAAAGAGAAATGTAATAAATCATGTTAACAGTGCTGGCCACGTGACAGGATGGTGGTTAACAAATGATAGCTATTATTATTATTATTAAATAAAATGTAAACTATTTTTTTAAACAGCTTGGTTGCAAAGAGAAAACAAGGGTGACAGCTGGGGGGGATATGGGCTGAAACTCTTTTTTTAAGATGAGAAAGCCTTGAGTGTGAAAGATACCAATAAAAAGGGGAGGCTGGAGTTATAGAAAAGGGATCAGCTGACAGAACGCAAGCCCTGAGACGGGTGGAGGACCCCAGTACACGTGGGGCAGAAGGCAGACCCCCCACCCTCTGGGCTGGGTGTGGTCGGGCTGGCAGCTCACCTGGTGAGTGGTCCCTTCAATCTCTATAGGCACTATGAAGTCAGCATTGTTGATTGGCTGGAAGGCAGAAAAGTTAATGCTGTCAGCATGGTGGCAAAGAAACATGAGGCCCCCACCATAACCCTAGGTGGGTGGGGAGAAACAGATCTTAGAGACTCCTGGAAGGGCGGGGTTCTCACCCTAGTTCAAAATGTGATATCCCATTCTGGTTTTCCCTACTCCTTAGCACCTCCACTCTGACAAATTCTACCTGAGCTGAGAGTTTTGGGGCCTGAGTTTCCTGATGAGACAAGCAGGGGCAAGGGCCAAAGGTGATTCAACCACTCTTTTAGGCGTGCCCTGCACAGAGCCCTGGTGGCTGTCTGTGCTATGTGGCTCAGGGACAGATGCAGCCTGTTGGGAGTGATTGGAGATAGCAGCCCTGGTGGAACACACAGGGTTCCTACTCAACAGTCTTTAGTGGGGCCTCTAGATACCTGTGACACCAGGGTGGCCAAAATGCCAGAGGCCTGGCCTTTTCCCTTCTAATCTCTCCTCTTTCCTCACCTTTAGGCTTCCTTACACAATTGTTGTCAGATTCACAAAAGGGCCCAAGATAAAGGTAGGAAGGGTTCCCCAGACGTTGAGTTACCTTAAATGAGCTATGCACAAGGGTTTCATCGAGGTCAATGACCACACAGATCCTTCCTTGATCTTCCTCTGTCACCTCTGGGAGCAGGCAGGTCCCTGGGATCTAAAACCAAGCCAGGTTGCTAAGATCTGCCCACCAAGAAAGCCCAGTTGTACCCCTTGGCATAACTATGGGAAGAGTTGGGCTGTTTGTGGAGACAATCACCAACCCAAGATAGGCACCTCTTAAAGGCCGGGAAGAGAGAAGGTGGAGTTGTTTCATTGCTTTCAGCCTCCCAATGGGACTATTAAGTGATCGGGACATTGGAGGTGGTGGCCAGGGCTGGTGTGGGATGGACAGCAGCTGTGGGAAGAGGGCATGGAGCACCAGCTGTCCCCTAAAATCTAATGCCTTGCACACAGCAGGCCCTCAACAAATATGGGGAATAAATGGCTTCGCAGGTCAGGGAGGTGGCTGGCCAGGCACCAAGGACTATGCACGTCACCCTGCCCATGGAGCTGGCAGGGATCACAGGGTCCTGGCTTCTGAGTACTTACCAGGCCAGAGTCACGTACCTGGTAGAATTGGTACTGGAGACACTGGAGCAGATCCGACTGAGGAAGAGAAGGAGGCGGTCAGCGCCATCTCACCGCCCTTCCCACCCCATTCAAACCCGCTACTTCTGTCTTAAGCCTGCCTGAAGGGCAACTTTCTCCTGCAGACCCAGCCACCTGGAAGCTCCTACCATGTGAAAACTTACTTTTCCTAGGAGTGGGGCAGGAAAAGGGAAAGGCTAGAGCTTCCTTTCCACATTAGGTCTGGTGAAGGATGAAGAAGACAAGTGTCCCTGTTCTCAGTTGACACTGCCTCTCAATTGGACAAAGTGAGGAACAGGGAACTCAAGTAACTGATTCAGGGACACAGAGTCGAGGCAGAACCAAAGTCTGAATTCCTCACAGTGGCAAACTCTCGCTAAGTCCTTAAACTCAGCTTCTCTTTGAGAATATGTTGTTTTCTATGCACTCCTTAGGGGTTATATGGGGGAACAAGCCCTACAAAACATCAAGTAAGCCACACTGTGGGTACCCAAAATGTGAGGGGAGGGAGTGCAGAGAGATCAGCAAGCCCCCCCACCCCAATTTTTGCTAATATAAATATGACCGCTGGGGGCAGGGGCTCACACCTATAATCCTAGCACTTTGGGAGGCCAAGGCGGGCGGATCACCTGAGGTCAAGAGTTCGAGACCAGCCTGATCAACATGGAGAAACCTTTTCCATCTCTACTAAAAATACAAAATTAGCCGGGCGTGGTGGCACATGCCTGTAATCCCAGCTACTCGGGAGGCTGAGGCAGGAGAATCGCTTGAACCCGGGAGGCGGAGGTTGCAGCGAGCCAAGATCATGCCATTGCACTCCAGCCTGGGCAACGAGAGCGAAACTCCGTCTCCAAAAAAAAAAAGAAAGGTTACGGTTTTAAGTGTTCTTAATGAAAACTCTGAAGAAAAATTAAAATCCTAGCACTTAGATAAACAATGTGGCATTCAGCGTACTGCCTTCAAATCTGTGTCAGCAGACTTTTTTCAGAATGCTATATAATTACACACTCTGCCTTTTTACTTAATGTTGCAAGTCAATACTTCTCCATGTTATTGAGAACTCTGTAAAAGCTAATCACTCAGTAATACTGTCATGTTGTATTTTATTTAACCATTTCCCCTACTGCAAAATGCAGTGATTTTTCACTGATGTATGTCTTCAGCCTGGTCTTGAGAAAAAGGAAGGACAACCAGACCTCAGTGTTTCAGAGAAGTACTACTGGCTTTTGGGGCAGAATAATTTTTGTTGGTTGGGGCTGGCCCCACCTGTGAAGTACTAGACATATAAAAAATACCCACAAAATCCCAAATGCCTTGCGTGAGTACAGGAGAGAATTACTGACAGGAGTTATTAACAGCATGGTAGTTTCAATTCCTTGGTTCCCTGTAAGTCAGGTAACTTGGAAGTTAGCTTTGCATAGTTGAGAACAACAACACAGGCTTTAGAGCCAGAGAGATCTAAGTTCAAATCCTGACACTACTATTTATCAACCATGAACTCTCCAGGTGCCACATAAACCCTCTCCATAAACCCGTATCTGCAAAGTGTAAATCCTGTGATCTCCTTACAGGGCTGCTGGCTAGATCACATGAGACAATATATGCAAAGCACCTTGCCTAGTTCCTGGAACCTGGAAGGATCAGGATCACAGGGGCCGTCAGAAACCACAGGGACATCTGAATGTCCCATACCGCAAAGGGGAAGGAACAGAAAGGAAATGAACTACTTATGGAAGGATAGAGGAAGGGCCCCTCTCAGCCAGAAATCTTTGCAACCTCAGGCAAGGCTTCCTTGTCTGGTTGCCATCATTGGCAGGGATCTCCCACTAACAGTCCCTTCTTTGCTGGCATCTTACCACCCCGACCCACCTACCTTAGCAATGGTGTTTGCTTCCTCCTTATACGCGGCGAGCTCAGTGGAGGAACTTGACTGGCCAACATGCTGGGCGCGAAAACAGCAGAAAAGGGCCTTGAAAATGTTACGTCCACGAGGCTTCTTAGGAGAGGACTTGGAGACCAGGCCTAGGGTGGACAGAATGAGAAGCCTTAGCTCTAGGGACATCAGTTTCTGTCCACAGATACTACCATGCCCATAGCTCTTCCAGTTTGTAAGCTCTACTAGGGCACACAGTATACGGCTGGTGAACAACCACATACAGTTAACAGTAAAACATACATGTTTATTGCAGCCTTTTCTCTTTAAAGCAGGAACGTCAGGAATCTCCATTCTCTGGGTTGGGAGACCTGAGCTACAGAGCATTTATTCTTCATTCCATGGGGGAAGATGAGGCCAGGCACAGAATCAAGGTGTTCTGCTGCTCCAGCTGCAGCCCACTCAAAATTAATTCACGAAGACAAAAATCCTCCCTAACATCAATTCCCAGGAAGGCCATCAGTTCCAGACAACGGAGTAACCTGGTCCCCTTCGAGTTAGTGGAGCTGTAGTTCTGTTCAGCATCAGCTTCCCTAGATACTGGGTCAGGAGAGGCAGAACTGAGCCCAATTTGCCTAAAAACCTCAGGCTAGAGGCTGGGCGCGGTGGCTCACGCCTGTAATCCCAGCACTTTGGGAGGCCAAGGCAGGCGGATCACGAGGTCAGGAGATCGAGACCATGCTGGCTAACACGGTGAAACCCTGTCTCTACTAAAAATACAAAAAATTAGCCAGGCGAGGTGGCAGGCGCCTGTAGTCCCAGCTACTCGGGAGGCTGAGGCAGGAGAATGGTGGGAACCCGGGAGGCGGAGCTTGCAGTGAGCCCATATTGCGCCACTGCACTCCAGCCTGGGCAACAGAGTGAGACTCCCTCTCAAAAAAAAAAACAAAAAAAAAAACAAAAAAAAACCCTTCAGGCTAGAAACAAAAAACTAGGAACTACAGAGCAGCCCCAGCCCCAAGGAAGAAACTACACTTTTTGTTCACAGTCTTGTCTTCCTCCTCCACTCCAGCAGCTCTCTTTAAGGCCCCCCCACCCCCACCCCAGGATGGGGAGCCTAATTGGTAAAACACAAGATACCATGGATTAGCCCCTTGGAACACACATTTGCAGCCTCAGGTTCTAGGGTGATAGCCTTGCTTCTGGACTGAAGCTGCTTAGTGCTACCTTGATAATTTGGGTGGTGGAAACAAAGTCATTTTAATAGGAGACTTGGCAAGACATCCCCAGAAAGGCCAAGCAGATACGGAAAAAAACTATGAGCATTACAGGATCAACTAGAAACGGACTTAAGGATAGCTTTTGCGCTGGGTGTGGTGGCTCATGCCTGTAATCTCAGCACTTTGGGAGGCCGAGGTGGGCGGATCACTAGAGGTCAGAAGTTCGAAACCAGCCTGGCCCACGTGGTGAAACCCCGTCTCTACTAAAAATACAAAACAGCTGTGCGTGATGGCATGTGCTTGTAATCTCAGCTACTTGGGAGGCTGAGGCAGGAGAACTGTTTGAACCCAGGAGGTAGAGGTTGCAGTGAGCTGAGATCATGCCACTGTACTCCAGCCTGGCTGACACAGCAAGACTCTGTCTCAAAAAAAAAAAAAAAAAAAAAGATTATCTTTTGCAAGTTCCTTCTGCTATAGATGAACTTTTCTGACGACTGTTAAGCAAGAGTGGAAAGCTACAATGTGCACTGTGGCCAGGAGGTGGCGCTGCACAACCACTCACAGAATGGTCCTTGGTCCCAGGTCTCTTCTCCAGAGGGTCTTGAGTTTCCCAGAGCCTGAGCAGATGGGCCTAGTGATTAAACCCAAGCCATTCCAGTTTAAAGCACAGGACAAACTACTGTGCAGAAAAATGGATGCCGGAAATGCCTCTGTCTTTGTGGGGGAAAAACGAAAGCAGAATGTACCACGAAGGACAGACAAACTGCCCTGTGTTATTACTTGGGACAAAGATGAAGGGAAGAGGAAGACAATGTGGTAGGGGCTACCCAGGAGCAACACACCCAGAAAATGCACCAAGGTGACCCTTGCAGAAGTGGATGATGGGAGGGCCATATAACATCCAGTTACTGGGTTGCCAGTGCCCCCCGGAGAGGAGCAGGGGAAGATCAAATTATTCCCCAGGACCAAGGGTGGGAAAATGGCCTTTACACAGCAGTTGGACAAGTACAGTCAGCATCACCCCCTAGGATAAGGGACTCAGCTCTGCCTCAACAGAAAGGCAGAGGACTTCCTGCAGGTGCAGGCTCACCCTCCCCTGCTGGCCGGTCCAGAGCTTGCTCTCTCTCTCTCTCTCTCTCCCTCTTCCCTGGGTTAGGCCAGATTCCTTAACATTGGTATGGCCATTGGAAACCTTTTAGAAAATGACTGGGCCTTTCCAGCAATTAGCCTAAAAGCCTAGACATCACTTTCAAGCTCCTGGCTCTGGAAGAGGAACCAAGATTTCCAGGGACAGGGATTTTGTCATGAAGTTGTGCTGGGGACATCCCCCAGAGCCCTTTATCAAGGAGAAAAAATTCAGAGCAGAGCCCAGCACTCAAAGAGACCAGGATAAGCTGGGCACGGTGGCTCATATAGGAGGACTGCTCAAGCTCAGAAGTTCAAGACCAGCCTGGGCAACATAGTAAGACCTCATCTCAAATTTAAAAAGACAGGCCGGTCGTGGTGGCTCACACCTGTGATCCCAGCACTTTGGGAGGCCGAAGTGGGCAGATTGCCTGAGGTCAGGGGTTTGAGACCAGCCTGGCCAACATAGTGAAACCCTGTCTACTAAAAATACAAAAATTAGCTGGGCACAGTGGCGCACACCTGTAGTCCCAGTTACTTGGGATGCTGAGGCAGAAAAATCGCTTGAACCCAGGAGGCAGAGGTTGCAGTGAGCTGAGATCGGGCCATTGCACTCTAGCCTGGGCAACAGAGCGAGACTCCAGCTCAAAAAAAAAAAAAAAAAAGGGAAAAGAAAAAGAAAAGTCATCAAGACAGAGGTTCCTTGGACTTTCCCTATTTCTATGCTGAAATTGGAGGGAAAGGACAGCTTCCCCACCTGCCTGTATGGCTCACATTAAATTCTAAGCCCAGGGACTCAGGGCAGACGCTGACACAAAGCTCCAAGACGAAAGCTGAACCATTGCTTTCCCTTTGGTTTATGGTTTCTTCATGCAGAACCACAATCAGAGGCTTAACCCGGGCACAGAGCCTTTTTTAAAAGGCCACACAGCCTGGGCTTTTCCTGAAGAGAGGCTGTCAGGAATGCACTCAGCATCTTAGTGACAGACGCTGTGAAGGCTGAGTAATCCTGAGAGGTTGGGGGGGCGGTGAAAGGGGCAGCTGGCTGGGGGCATGGAAAGGCCTGGCTTGTGCCCGCTGCAGGGAGCCCAACAGGCAGAAACGCCTCAGTCCTAAACAGGGAGGGAGCTTGGACTCTGCAGGAGATGAGGGTCTTCTCAAAAACACAATGTGGCCGGCAGCCCCTGGGCCTCTGAGCCCACAAATGCCTTGAACTTGGGGGCAGGAGCTTGAAGCAGAGTACCTCAGACCCACAACAGCAAGGTCAACACCTCAGGCATCCGTCATTCCCCACTCCCCTGATGGGGTCCTGCTTCCCTCCAATCCTTTTCCAGGCTGGCTGTCCTCCTTACCTTTCTAAATACTACTCCAGAGAATTCATCAGAATGCATCAGCCTCTCCCAGCATGGCTGCCTCCCTGCAAGGCCCACAATGGCCGCAACTCAGTGCATTCATCAGCCTCTGTGACCCTCTGCGTACCAGGCACTCAGTAACTTTGGCTGAGTAAATGACTCCAGGGTCCTCCAGGGCCTGTCACGACTACAGAGCCAGGACCTGGGGAAGCCCCCACTAGTTTGCAACAGCCCGGAAGAGTTAGAGAAGCCTCCTTTATGTGAGGAGAGGAAAGTGAACACTGAGGGAGCTGGGGCCCTGAGGCAAGCCACTGAGTCTTTCTAGGCCACCGCCATGTTTACTGAGCATCACGGATGTGCCAGGCCTGCGTTAGACACTTGACATCATTAGCCTCATTTAATCCTTACTATTAACACTTTGGTAGGCACTAGTTCTCCACTTTACAGAAGGGAAACTAAAGCACAGAGAGGTTAAGTAACCTGGCTCACGGTCATGCAGGTAGTATGATAGCAGAGCCAGGATTCGAACCCAGATCTGTCTGAACCCAGAGCCCAGGCTCTTAACCATTACCCTGTATAGGGGCTCATACACATTTACTCATGCAACAAATGGGAGGTGTAGGGGCACTCTCAAGGTCTCTTCTGGATAACTTTTTTTTTTTTTTCTTTCGGAGACAAGAGTCTCATTCTGTTGCCCAGGCTGAAGTACAGTGGTATAATCATGGCTCACTGCAGCCTCGATGTCCCAGACTCAAGCAATCCTCCTACCTCAGCCTCTCAAGTAGCTAGGACTACAGTCTTCTTGGGAACTTTTGCTCTCTGCCTCTCTAGGATGAGCTGGTAAAGGACCAGTCTGGGGTCTAGCCCCTGCCCCTTGCCCCAGGTTTTCTTGGGCAGGCTGTCAAAGTTGGAAGGGGTAAAACAGCGCAAGGTTCTGGGATTCCACTCCAGGGAATCCACCCCCACCCCTGCCTGGACCTGCTGTGACCAGCAGATACCTCTGGGAGATCAAGATAACAATGGGGGGAGAGGAAGAAGGAGGGGCTGGAGCCAGGAGCTTTGGTCCAAGACCTGCATTGTTCCTTGGGTTTAAGGGTGAGGGAACCACAGAGTTCAGAGAGGGATCTGAAACTTGTGTCAAAGAGCCTTTCACATGGCTCCTTTCAGCCAGCACTCAGCATTGTGTCCTTGACAGCCAGGTGCAGGCCAGCCCCTACCCATCTGTGTGTGATGGGGAGGGGCACAGCCTGCCCTTCCAGGAGAGGAACACTGGGCACAAGATGATTTATAGGCCCACAGGGATTTCCTTCTTTAAAAAAAAAGAAAACAGAGGCCAGGCGTGGTGGCTCATGCTTGTAATCCCAGCACTTTGGGAGGCCGAGGCAGGCAGATCACCTGAGGTTGGGAGTTCGAGACCAGCCTGACCAACATGGAGAAACCCTGTCTTAGCCTGGAGTGGTGGCTCACGCCTGTAATCCCAGCACGTTGGGAGGCCAAGGCAGACAGATCACCTGGGATTGGGAGTTCAAGACCACCCTGACCAACATGGAGACACCCGGTCTCTACTAAAAATACAAAATTAGCTGGGCGTGGTGGCGCATGCCTGTAATCCCAGCTACTCGGGAGGCTGAGGCAGGAGAATCGCTTGAACCCGGGAGGTGGAGGGTGCAGTGAGCCGGAGATCGCACCATTGCACTCCAGCCTGAGCAACAAGAGCAAAACTCCGTCTCAAAAAAAAAAAAAAAAAAAGAAAGAAAAAGGAAAAAAAAGAAAGAAACCCCGTTTCTACTAAAAATACAAAATTAGCTGGGCGTGGTGGCGCATGCCTGTAATCCCAGCTACTCGGGAGGCTGAGGCAGGAGAATTGCTTGAACCCAGGAGGTGGAGGTTGCGGTGAGCCAAGATCACGCCATTGCACTCCAGCCTGGGCAACATGAGCGAAACTCCATCTACAAAAAAAAAAAAAAAAAAAAGGATGGGGCCTTGAACTCCTGGGCTTAAGCGATCCTCCTGCCTCATCCTCCCGAAGTGCTAGGATTACAGGTGTGAGCCATTATGCCTGGTTCGCACAGGAAATTCATTGCACATGGTTTCCCCAACCAGGAAGGGCAGGACTCCAGCGGATGCCATGTAGCCCCAGGACAAGCTGCTTTCCCTCCTTCATTCCTTGCTACCCTCTGTGGACATCCAGCCCTCCTCTCCTGCCCAGATGCAGACGTGCTTCTGTCTTCCCTGCCCCAAACATTTGGTTTGGGGCTAGATGTCTGAGAGGACCAGCACAGACCCAACGAGGGAAGCAGCTCTGGCTTAAGAAGAAAGTGAGCTGGTGGCTGAAGACAGGGAAGCCAGGCCAGCCCTCCAGCTCACTGCTGCGAGGCTTCCTACTGAAGCGGGGTGTGAGGAGAAGAGGGGATGTGAGGAGTATGCCCCCACTGGGGATCATCAGGGCTGAGGTCCGGGCTCTGCCAGTTACTGACTCAGCCACACAGCCTTCTGGAGCCTTAGTTTCCTCATCCATAAACTGGGATAACAGCAAGCCCTCACTCAGGACTGAAAGGATAAACGAAGTTAGAGTAAGGCACTGTGCGAACTCTAGAGCTAAATGCTGTGCTTGTTTTAATTAATTATCCAAGGGGAGAAGACCACTAATTGGCAACATCATGGGCCTCATTCCAGGAGGCCAGCAACAGCTCAGGAGCCCTCCCACCATCATCACGTGGATGAAGCCCAAGAAGACGAGGGAAAGGTGCCTGAGAGCTCTACTATGAGCAGGTTTCAGAAAGTCAAAACAGCCCCTATACCTTCTCCCCAATCCACAACAAAATTTGTTTTCCAGCTCACAAACTCCCTGACTAGGTATTCTGTGAAAAACAAAAGCAAGTAAGACTGTTTCACTTGAGACAAAAATCACCATCTCCCCTGGTATTCACCCCCACCACCCTCAAGAAGTACCAGGTGAGGACACTATTTGCCTCTGCCTCTTAAGAAGCATATGCATGGGCCGGGGGAGGTGGCTCAAGCCTGTAATCTCAGCACTTCGGGAGGCCGAGCCTGGTGGATCACTAGAGCCCAGGAGTTCAAGACCAGCCTGAGCAACATGGCAAAATCCTGTTCTACAAAAAAAAAATTAGCCAGGTGCACCTGTAGTCCCAGTTTGGCAGGCTGAAGTGGGAGAATCACCTGATCACCTGAGCCCAGGAGTTCGAGGCTGTAGTGAGCTGTGACTGCACCACTGCACACCAGCCTGGGTGACAGAGTGAGACCTTGTCTCAAAAAAAAAAAAAAAAAAAAAAAAGCGTGTGCACGTACTAACACGTGAACACATGCACACATACACACAAATGAAGACCAGAGTGACCAGGGCAACAGTATTTTTAATCTTCTCCTGAAGGTCAGGTCCAGATACCACTTTTGTCAACAACACAGCTTTGTTTCCCAGCAAAGGAACTTCTCACACATCTGCCTGGCATTTGGCAGAAGGTAACCTCTGAGGCAATCAGATTTTAACAAGCCCATTCACGTAGAAAGTTGCTTTCTTTTTTGGTTCATCCCCAGAAGTACTTCCTTCCCCACCACCTCCCATCCCCCACAGCAAAGGACTTAGCCTTAGCCTGGCTATCACTATAAAATGGCCCCTCTGAGGGGCCTCCTTCCTCTCAGCTATTGGAGGAAGGAGAGTATTTGGAGCATTTCCGGCCCTTCTTGGCCGGCTGCCTGAACCCTGCAGCCAAGACACATTTGACTGGGACTCCCCCATGGAGAGAAGTCCTCCCAGGTCCTCTGCAAGGGGCATCTGTGCTTTGGCTATGGACATACCCTAAAGTGCCAGGTGGACGGAAGAGCTCCTGGGACCAGCAGGTGAGTCGGCAGGGAACAAAAGAGGGTGGGATGCCTAGGTAGCCCCCAAAAGACTGCAAACAATGGGGAGGGTGTACTGCTTTCACACCCGGCCACTGACACTGTTCTCTACTGCTAACAAGTAAGGCAGGGCTGGACCCAGCTTAGCACTGGCTCCCAAAGTTCCAAAAAGTAACTGTGAACTAACTGCATGGACATTTTTTGAAAAAAGCAGTTTTACACTTTGGGAGGCAAAGGCGGTGGGGATCACTTGAGATCAGGAGTTCGAGACCAGCATGGCCAATATGGTGAAACCCCATCTCTACTAAAAATGCAAAAACTAGCCGGGTGTGGTAGCGAGCTGCTGTAATCCCGGCTACTCTAGAGGCTGAGGCACGAGAATCACTTGAATCCAAGAGGTGGAGGTTGCAGTGAGCCAAGATCATACCACTGCACTCCAGCCTGGGAGACACAGTGAAACTCTGTCTCAAAAAATAAAATAAAATTAAATTAAATTTAAAAAAGCAGTTTTAGCCATGCTGTTTGGTTCATACCAGCATGTTGTATGCTGGTGCAGGGAAGGCACCAGCAACTGGGGCAGTCCTACCTAAGCCAGTGTCTCCATTAGTTCCCTTTCCCTGGGCAGGAGAGCTCCCTACATGGCTGTCTCTTCTTTCAGACCTGAGTCCTTAATGCCACCTGTGGGGCGAGGGTCACAGGTCACACACTTTCTTGTCTCTCCCCCTTCAGCAGTCTGTTCTCTGACCTCAGCTAGAGAGGTCAGAGGACTCGGTTTTGGGAGCAGGGGACTTCTGGCAACTTCTAAAGGATGCTGATTTCAGAATCAGCCTCTAAAGGAGTTATTCCCAAAACACCCTCCTGGGCAGCTCTAACATACTTTAAAAACGTGCTGGGTTGGGGTGGGCCTCCAGAAGTAGTAGGTCCTGGACCAGAGACAGAGGAGGCATTTCCTCATAGACAAGTCAGCTGCAGGCTCAGCCCTGCAAGCCCCACTCCAGAGGGCTCTTGGGGGATGTCAGGAAGTGATATAATAGCCCACAGGGGAGCAGGGACAAGCCTGAGATGCCATCCAAGAAAACTCAAAGGGCTGGATCCTGCCCCTGCCTCAGCAGGAGACCCTGCCCTATGTAGCACCAGCCAGAGCAAAGATTGTAAGGGACTGGAAACCACACTTGCCCACCTGGAGTTCAACCCCTCCGTCCCCTTAAGGAGGTGTAGAACAAGCCCCTGTGGGAGGGGCTACACACAGACACCCTCTCAGTGAGTGTTTCAAGTTCCTGCCTTGGTGCTGTGCCCTTGACTCCTGGAATGCTTGGATACAGTTGAAGCCTAGGAAGAATCCAGTGCTTCTTTCCCTTCCAGGTATGTAGGCCTGCTTTAGGTTGATACAAACGTGAGCTGGAGAAAGTAGTGAGGACACAGGACAAAGCAAGGGTATCTGTTCTGACCAGGGAACAATACATAAGGCACCTAGACTTGAGTTCGAATCTAGGCTCTGCCATGTGTAAGGTATGCAGCCATGGGCCTCAGTTTCTTCATCTGCAAAACGGGAAGACTACCTATTTCCCAGTGTCAGAATTACGGGGAGCTCAGGGAGAGTCCTGGTCCTAACAAAAGCTTGGTAAGTGTCAACTGCTACTCATTAAGCGTAGAGCACTTTCATACTCCTACCTCAGTCCCCGTTTCAAAATGTTCACATTAAAGGGACCATAGAGATTTCTTCTAACTCATTTCAGAGGTTACCTCATTTCAGAGGTAGTAACGGCCAAACCGGAAATGATGTTTTCCGGGACTCCACAAAAACCAATCACTTGCACACACACATACACACTCATTGAGGCTGGCCAACCAGTTCCTCCTTCATGTGGCTGGCCTCTGCAGGACTGGAAGGAGTCTGCCAGGGAGGCATCCATCTCCAGGGACATTCGCCTTCTCCCCCTACACCCCTCAGCTTCACCTAGGACCGGCCAACTTGTATAGATGAGTCCACTTGAGAAAGCACTGATCTAGACATCAGGAAACCCAGCTCTTGCTCCAGTTCAGCTTCTCAACAGTTCCGTGGCCTTGCTAGGGCACAATTCTCTGGGGTTCAGTTTCCTCATAAGTCAATCTGGAAAGGTTTCCCCTGCATGGTCCCTTAAAAGGTGGCTTTACCTGAAGCATGAACTCAAAGGCACTCAAAAAAGTGAAATGCCAGACAATGCAAATGTCTGGCTGACACTAGCCATGTACCCTTGGGCAAAGTCCTTCCCCTCTCTCTGTGAAAGTTTTCCTTATCTGCAGGGTGGGCGCGGTGGCTCACGCCTGTAATCCCGGCACTTTGGGAGGCCGAGGCCGGCGGATCACGAGGTCAGGAGATCGAGACCATCCTGGCTAACACAGTGAAACCCCATCGCTACTAAAAATAAAAAACAAATTAGCCAAACGTGGTGGTGGGCGCCTGTAGTGTAGTGCCAGCTACTCCGGAGGTTGAGGCAGGAGAATGGCATGAACCCGGGAGGTGGAGCTTGCAGTGAGCCGAGATTGTGCCACTGTACCCCAACCTGGGCGACAGAGCGAGACTCCTTGTCAAAAAAAAGAGAAAGTTTTCTTTATCTGTTAAGTGAGGTTAATTCCTCTTATCGGAAAGGAAAAGTTGTCAGGAGAACTAAGTGAGATACTAGATACAAAATGCTAGGAATAGTACCTCGCCTATGGCAAGTACTCTATAAATACTGGCTATAACCTTTACTGGGTAAACAAGGATGGATCATTACTCTGTCCATTTACTCTGAAAACTTTAGGACTCCTCTTGAAGAGCCACAGATCTTTAACAAACAGTAAAACTGGACCACCAAGAGGAATTTTCCTGCTCGGGGCAAAACAGGCAGTTGGGGCCACTGCTGTGCCTACCTGGCTCTTCTCCAGGGGCACCTGTCAGAGCCACAAGGAGCATTTGGAACACATGCATGCCTGACCCACCTGCCCGTGAGCTGATTCAGTAGATCCCAGGTGGGGGGTCTGTATTTTTAGCAAGTGTCACAGGAGACTCTGATGTGTGCCCCTGGCTGAGAACCAACAACTAAAGGTGCCAGGGTCTCTGACTAACCCAGGGCTAGAAGGCAATTCAGCCAAAGTCCCCTTGGCCCCTCTCCCCACCATACCTGACTGGCTCAGTGTTTCTGCAAGCCTTGGAGGACTCATGCCCAGGATCCGGTTTTCTTCTCTAGGGATAGTTCTATGTGATGTGAGACAGAAAACCTGGGTCTGCTGTCTCTACCTGCAGGCCCCTGTTCCTGTGAAAGAGGGGTCCTAGCTCTATTCTGCTGTGGGAACAGAACAGCTGGGATCTACTATCCAGGAAGCCTTCCACAGGCAATTTGAGCCTTTCCATGAGTCTGCTTGGCTCTCACTGGGACTGGGGCCGTATTTCTTCCCTGGGAAAAGTGCAGGTGGGAAAGTGCAAATTCAACAGGATGGAAAAAGCTATGGCAAGAAATAAAAGAAAGTATAGAATAAAAAGAGAGTAAGAGCAAAGTCTGATTTGGGGGGATGGGGGTTGGGGAAGGACTAGAGCACCTAGGAGGGAAATGGAAAGGTCAGATCCACTCAGAGATCAGGTTCAAGGCTAACTCCTAGAATAGCTAACATAAAACAGGGCATACACACTTTTGCCTAGAGGGAGGCTGTGGCGCTCACTGGAGTACCTTGTGATAACAGATCCTGGTGCAGGCATACTCAGACCTGAAGGGCTGGGCATTTTGCCAAACAAAGAAACTCCATTCTATTTGGTCCCTGGTCCAGAGATGCTTCCAGTTTTAAGAAGTCAACTTATCCACTTTAATTTCTAGTAGTTTCTTCGTAAGATTTGCATGTTAATGTGCTCATCTGCATCCCAGTTCAGAACTACTCCTCCATTTCAGAAGAGAGAGGGAAATATGTCAGGGCCACACCCAATCCCACGTCCCCAAGACAAGCGAGTTAATTCCATGCTTCCCAGAGCTGGCTAGACTAAGACAAGATGAAAAGCAGATCAGTGCTGCTTTTGTACTTTCTCAATGTTGGACCCCAAAACCACAGCAAAAAACAAATAGCTTAAGAACATCTATTTCTCTTCAAACCCCATTTTCTTTTTCCCCTCTTACTAAAATTACCTAAAAGAAACCTCAATTTCTCTGAATTCATTAACTCTCAAAGCAAACAGTGAGAGAATGTAGCATACAGTTGTCTTGAATATTCGTTATATCCATATTTGAGAACTTCTAAGGAGGTTTAGACTTTAGAGATTTAGACTTTAGAGCCTCAGAGGGGGCACATGCCTGGCCTTCTCCCACCCCCAGATGCCCAGGCATCAGACACAATGGCAAAAGTCCCAAAACCCAGGCAGATAAAATCACATCCCAAGTCACATGACACAAAGAAGGGGTCTGTGCAGCAAGGCTCTTTGTAAGCCTCAGAGGTTGATCCTTCCAGAAGGCCCAAGCCCCCACAGTCTGTGTCCCCTCTGACCCCTGGCCACCTGTCTTGAAAACTAAAACCCACAAGACTACGTGCTGTTTACACGGTGTCCCTGGGGGAATGGAGGAAGGCGAACAGAGTCGTCTCACTATGTAAAAAAGGAGGACGTTAATATTTAATATTTATCAAGCACCTACTAGGTATAATAGAAGAGTAGATATCATTATTACTATTTTATAGATAAGTTACTAAAGTGATTTATCAAGTGATTTATCAAGTCTCACTGTGAATAGGAAAAGAAGGGATTTGAACCCAGGTCTGAAGCAATTTTGCTTCAGAAACAATGCTTTGAAGTAACAATGAAAACTTCATCCATCTGACCCTGGTCCTACTTCATCCATCTAAGAACCAAACTGACCATGATGGGAATAAAAGACAATACCCCAAATTACCCAAAAACTACCAGGAAAAAAAAAATGGAGGAGGAAGAGGAAGGGAAGCTATGTATTGATATGTACACACATACACACATAATCCCATATATATTTACATATTGCTTTTGTTTCCCATACTTATTTATAAACACTTTAATTCTCCACAGGTTGGGAGCATCAATTCACGTTGGCTAGAAATGTGACTTCTTTAGTATTTACCATTTTAACAAAATCCATGATAAGTTATTTGGAAGGTCCCACGGAGAGGATGAAATGACACCTTTCTGTTACCCAGTTTCTTTAAGACCTCCACGGTTGAGAAGAGAGGACAAAGGAACACCCCCACCTCTGCCATCCTCCGAGGGATTTTTCACAGCAATTCCAGTGCTGCTCAGTGGAAAGCTCCGCAAGTCAACTGCAAACCCCCAGCCCCAGACGTTAGACATTTACAAACTTTGTTGCTGATTTATCAGCACTCTTCTGCGATTTTGGGGGCAGGAGCAAACACAAGCTTAAGTCACCACACAGGCTCCAACCCTTACCCCAAGATGGGGGAAAAACTCCAAAGGAGATGCAGGAGGGAGCCTCAGCAGTCACTGTGAGAGCACAAAGAGGCCAAGACCCAGGGTAGGCAAAGGAAGGTGAGAGGCACCAGCAGGGCAGGAGGAGGAGTCAGCTATAAACATGGAGGCTTCCCGCCCCCCACATAGCAAGCTATGGAAGGAAGCTTCCAGCAAGATTCATGTCTAAGCTTTTCAAGTTAAAGTCTTGGCTACATCTACAATGAAGGGTGCCTGAACAACTTCTTGAGGGAATAAGGCAGAATTTCCCCCTTATGCGGATAACAAAAGAGCTAGCCACCCTGAAAACTTGCCACATCCCAATTTTCAGAGATGGTCAGTCTCTCAGAAGAATCCTTGCGATTAGCTATCAGAACCTGTCCAGTTCCGCATGTGAGAAGGTAATCCAAGGCATCATCGAGAGGAAGGGGCATCAGGATTCATCGACAACAAAAAAATCTCTGATTCCTCCAAAAGGCGTGTGGGTCAGAGAGCTCCCAAAGAGGCTGCCTCCACCAGTTCTCATTTCACGTTGGGAGGTTACAGGGTGGGTCTTGTTTTCTTGGCTTTTCCCCATCTAATCCAAAAGCCAAGGTCACAACCTCTTAGCAATGGGGGGACAATCTCATATAGAGCTGCAGTAAACAGCCATTCTTGCCAAGCTGATATTAACATTTCTTTTTTCTTTTTGATGTTACACATAATCCTGTCCTTGCTGTACCAGAAAGCCATTTCACCCATCTGTCTGGGAAGATGATCCAATTTTGGTGCTTTTATCATCAATGCTTTCAGCAACTTTGTTCTACTTCCCCTACTGTAATTACTTTTGAATCATCAACACACCCAGACAGCCTTAAACCTCAGAGAACAGAATGCTAAAAAAGAAAAAAAAAATCTGCAATGGCAAGTAACTTCACTAAATAGCCACCCAAGCTAGGAGCAATTTGTTTCTTTCCAGAAATTTACTTATTAATAATAAGTACCTCACACTCCTTCTTCCCCTTTTTCCAAAGGCAGGCAAGGCATGGAGATGGGATGTTATGGACAGGAGGGAGTGGGGAGAAGCAGGAACTCCAAAAGGAGCTAATTAAAACGTCTGCTTCCCCAGTCCCCGAGCTTTTGTTTTTTGTTTTGTTTTGAAGATGTAGGTTTTGTTTGTAAATGATGTGGGACTGAGAAAGTTGGCTGAGTGGCTGATGGGTGCCTAAGCAGCCCAGGAAGAAAGTATGCCTTCTCTGGAATGCAATCAAATTACATGGGGAGGGGCTGGGGAGGGGCCGGGCACGGTGGCTCAGGCCTGGAATCCCAGCACTTTGGGAGCCTGAAGCGGGCTGATCACCTCAGGAGTGAAGACCAGCCTGGGCAATTGGCGAAACCCGTCTGTACTAAAAATACAAAAAAACTAGCCAGGCGTGATGGCGCGCGCCTGTAATCCCAGCTACTCGGGAGGCTGAGGCAGGAGAATTGCTTGAATCTGGGAGGCGGAGGGTGCAGTGAGCTGAGATCATGCCACTGCACTCTAGCTTGGGCAACAGAGTGAGGCTCCGTCTCAATTAAAAAATAAAAATAAAAAATTACATGGGGAGGGACAGACTCAGTGGCTGCTGGCTTAAACCACACACACACAAAAAGGGAAACATTAACTCCAAGAAAATCCAACACCAGCAACTTAACACTGCCAAGCCAGTTGCTTTGCTTTCTGCTGTTATCTATTCTGTGGCCTGCCTGCCATTCACCCTGGTGGATGAAACTTCCAGCTCTGATTTCTACGATGCCCCGGCGCAGTCCACCTATCCCTTACTCCTTGCGTGGTCTCACGATGCCCAAGGCACACTCCAGAGCACAGGGCTCCTCCCCCTATTCATCACCACTGCCCCCTCTTGAATCCCCCCACATCTGGATTTCTTCCCCTCTGGCTAGCTCTTAGGGCCTTTTCCTGGGATGAGTTTGGGAAGGGAGTAGGAAGAGTCAGGAGTGAGCTATGAACACACGCAGCCTCCCTCCCTTTTTCAGCCGTCAGCACAGTTGAGCAGCCAGCAGAGGCGGTGAAGTTGCCGCCTGGGTCACAGTCTGGTTAGTGATGCAGCCAGGAGAGCAGAAATCATGGCAACACCGAGGTCAGGGAGGCCGGAGCCTTCTGGGGGGTTGGGATCTGAGTAGGCCAGGCTCATCCCTCCTCAGGGCAGGCTTATTTAAAGTCCGGCCAGTGATGCAAGAGGAACACACTGCCCCCTCCCCCACCCCTAACCTCCTCCCAGCTCCTCTCGTTCCACTGGGAAATTTGGGAGAGGCTGACACCACCAACTCAGCGTCTTTGCTCCTAGGGAAGTTGGGGGAGCTCCTTGGAACGTGAACCCCAGGAATTAGTGACCTGCTGACTAATGTTGCCAAACGGGTAGACGTGGGGCACACAAGGCCCCGAAGCTGGCCGCCCACCAGGCTCTAGGCCTCAGTGTGTTCAACTGCAGCACCGGCCCCTCGCGCTCTGTGGAGGAGGGGCGGGAGCGCTCCGGATTCCGCCCCAGGAGCCAGCTCCCGCCCCAGCCTCCGGGGCCAGGTGGCCCGGGTCCGGCGGCTCTCCAGAGAAACGCCACACTCGTCCTTACACCCCGCCGAAATTCTGCCGCTATTTTGGACACATTCCTCAAGGCCAGAAGAACGTGGCGGAGGGGGAAAGAGTTTCGAGTCCCCCACTGTGACCAAACTAAGAGGTTCCACCCTCGCTCCCCAGCTTTCTCCCGCCCTGGGAGAGGCCTTGGCCGCCGCCTCACTCCGGCGAGGGCCTGCGGGCCCCCTCGCGCCTCCACCTGACACTCTGGAAGGCGGGGGCCGCCAGCCCCTGCCCACAGAGAACTCGCACTTTTTCGCTGCGCGATTCAGAACCACGCCGGGTCTGATGCCATCCGGCGAATTATGTAACCAGGGACACCGCTCCCGAGCTAAACAAACGCTGCTCTGTGTGTGCAGCGGCGGCCCCGGGGAGCGCACCGGGCAGGGAGGGGCTCTGGCCGGGCCTCGGAGTCGGGCTTGTTTGCTCAGCGAAACTAGCCAGA
>NW_012103499.1:1605795-1609336 GCF_000951045.1 Mandrillus leucophaeus
AAAGGGGTGTATGCGTGTGGGCGGACCTAGGACTCCAGAGTATAAGAGCTGCAACTGACCTCAGGACTGTGTCACCCCCAACACTGAAAATGAGACCTGAGGTGATGGGCTTTCCTCACAGCCAACGACTTACTCCAATTTAGGCAGCCCCGACTTCTCCCCTCCACCCTACCTTCCTCATCCTACCCCTCTCTCTGCCCCCACCGTCCCAGCTTCCTTTATATGAATGGAGGTCTCTCAGGGAGGAGCTTCAGCTTTGTGGACTCAGACTGCCCTCCCCACTTGCTCTTCAGGCCTCAGGGCATGCTCCGCTGGCTATGGCTCCTGGAGTCTCTGCTCAAGGTTGTAGGTGCTTTTGCTCCCCAGAGGCAGTAGCTCCAGAAAGATTGGTTTCAGGTCAAAATCAGGTCTTTTCCAGTGATCTACATCTGTCCACAGGTGACACTGGCTGCCTTGGGACAATGGTAGCTGTTCGAGTCAAGGCCAGCAAGAGTGGTGCAGAGTGAGATTGCACTGGGTGACTTCTGAGCTAAATCCAACCCTGATATTCTGTGATTCAATGGCACTCACCCTGCCAAGGAAGGGGCTTCCTTCCTGCTGCAGTTCCCATTGCCCAACATGCATCAGGTCTTACCCATGGTTAGAGGACAACTAGGTCACAGCTAAACTTGCCAGGTACTATCAGACACCTGCTCACTATGGTCCCTTCCTCATGAGGACAGGTGAGGTCATGATCTGCATATGCCTGTGTGCCATACAGTGATCATGTGTGCCTGTTTCTTTCTGCTGTTCCTACGCACGTATACAAAACCTTTTTATATAACACCATTTTAATGGAAATGCTGTTTTTCCAAAATGAAAGTGGCTGTTACAGATCTGAATGATGCTTATGTAACTTTAAACACTGAATTTGGGTAGATCTTAATTCATTAACAGAAAGGGAAACGGAGGAGTTCTGACATACCCACCTCTCATCATTAAAACAATAGGATCTTTAAGGTAAATCTTCAACAGTCAGGTTGCTAGGGGGGCCTTTTAGACCCTGCCCCTGCTGTCTTTTAAGGTAGAATAGTTACAGTGGGAGCAATGCAAGCAGGAGCTGAGGACTGAGGATTGAGGGGGGCCTGCTACCCATAGCACTGTAGGGCAGGACACTTCATTATGCTTCCATTTCCTCATCCATAGAGACAATACCTCCCCTTTTGTAATTTACAAAGTGCTTTCACGTACTAATCTGTCTCATTTGATCTGTCACTTCTTTGAGGTTGATAGAGCAGATACTGTGCCCATTTTTATAGATGCGTGTTTTGTAAATGAGGAATCAGGGTCTGGGAAGGTTAATTGACTCACCTGAGACCTCACGGCTTGTTAAGGAGACAGGATGTCTTTGGACTTTAAGACTAGAACTCAGGCCGGGCGCGGTGGCTCAAGCCTGTAATCCCAGCACTTTGGGAGGCCGAGACTGGCGGATCACGAGGTCAGGAGATCGAGACCATCCTGGCTAACACGGTGAAACCCCGTCTCTACTAAAAAATACAAAAAAACTAGCTGGGCGAGGTGGCGGGCGCCTGTAGTCCCAGCTACGGGGGAGGCTGAGGCAGG
The DNA here is from genome assembly GCF_000951045.1 of Mandrillus leucophaeus. Lineage (NCBI taxonomy): Eukaryota > Metazoa > Chordata > Mammalia > Primates > Cercopithecidae > Mandrillus > Mandrillus leucophaeus. Next base: position 1,607,398 of record NW_012103499.1, read on the forward strand.
AGAATGGCGTAAACCTGGGAGGCGGAGCTGGCAGTGAGCTGAGATCCGGCCACTGCACTCCAGCCCGGGCGACAGAGCAAGACTTCGTCTCAAAAAAAAAAAAAAAAAAAGTACAACCTTCGAATCCCGAAAGGGGTGTATGCGTGTGGGCGGACCTGGGACTCCAGAGTATAAGAGCTGCAACTGACCTCAGGACTGTGTCACCCCCAACACTGAAAATGAGACCTGAGGTGATGGGCTTTCCTCACAGCCAACGACTTACTCCAATTTAGGCAGCCCCGACTTCTCCCCTCCACCCTACCTTCCTCATCCTACCCCTCTCTCTGCCCCCACCGTCCCAGCTTCCTTTATATGAATGGAGGTCTCTCAGGGAGGAGCTTCAGCTTTGTGGACTCAGACTGCCCTCCCCACTTGCTCTTCAGGCCTCAGGGCATGCTCCGCTGGCTATGGCTCCTGGAGTCTCTGCTCAAGGTTGTAGGTGCTTTTGCTCCCCAGAGGCAGTAGCTCCAGAAAGATTGGTTTCAGGTCAAAATCAGGTCTTTTCCAGTGATCTACATCTGTCCACAGGTGACACTGGCTGCCTTGGGACAATGGTAGCTGTTCGAGTCAAGGCCAGCAAGAGTGGTGCAGAGTGAGATTGCACTGGGTGACTTCTGAGCTAAATCCAACCCTGATATTCTGTGATTCAATGGCACTCACCCTGCCAAGGAAGGGGCTTCCTTCCTGCTGCAGTTCCCATTGCCCAACATGCATCAGGTCTTACCCATGGTTAGAGGACAACTAGGTCACAGCTAAACTTGCCAGGTACTATCAGACACCTGCTCACTATGGTCCCTTCCTCATGAGGACAGGTGAGGTCATGATCTGCATATGCCTGTGTGCCATACAGTGATCATGTGTGCCTGTTTCTTTCTGCTGTTCCTACGCACGTATACAAAACCTTTTTATATAACACCATTTTAATGGAAATGCTGTTTTTCCAAAATGAAAGTGGCTGTTACAGATCTGAATGATGCTTATGTAACTTTAAACACTGAATTTGGGTAGATCTTAATTCATTAACAGAAAGGGAAACGGAGGAGTTCTGACATACCCACCTCTCATCATTAAAACAATAGGATCTTTAAGGTAAATCTTCAACAGTCAGGTTGCTAGGGGGGCCTTTTAGACCCTGCCCCTGCTGTCTTTTAAGGTAGAATAGTTACAGTGGGAGCAATGCAAGCAGGAGCTGAGGACTGAGGATTGAGGGGGGCCTGCTACCCATAGCACTGTAGGGCAGGACACTTCATTATGCTTCCATTTCCTCATCCATAGAGACAATACCTCCCCTTTTGTAATTTACAAAGTGCTTTCACGTACTAATCTGTCTCATTTGATCTGTCACTTCTTTGAGGTTGATAGAGCAGATACTGTGCCCATTTTTATAGATGCGTGTTTTGTAAATGAGGAATCAGGGTCTGGGAAGGTTAATTGACTCACCTGAGACCTCACGGCTTGTTAAGGAGCAGCTGTTCACATCCCCCCTCTCGTTTCCTCCCCGGGCCGGGAAGGTAGGCGGCCTGTACAGAGGGCGGGCGGCCCGGGCAACGGCTTCCCCGGGTGCCCCCGGCCCCGATCCCCCGGCGACAGCTCCGGGCTCCTCAGTTTGGGTCCAACATGGAGAATCCGGAGCGAAAACAAGAGGAGGAAATGGGACACGGGGCGGTTTCCAGGCTCCCCCCTCCCCTCCGTACTCCAGATAAACAACCCGCGGCTGCAGCGCCCACCCCCGCGCCTCCCGGATCTCGACTCGGCCTCTTCACGGCCCACTGGAGCTTCCCGCTCCGGGGCTGTGTCCTAGGCCCCGGGACCCTCCACCTGTGAGCGACCGGGGCTTCGGACAGTCCGGAGCTTTGCTATTTTGTTACGGAAAAAGCGAATCCTCAAGGGGGGTGGGGTG
>NW_012103499.1:1612666-1623122 GCF_000951045.1 Mandrillus leucophaeus
AAAAAAAAAAAAAAAAGACTAGAACCCTTGACATTTTAACATAGTTCCCTTCTTATCCATAGGATGGAGGAGACACTAGAACCTATCACTCTCTTTTCCTGCTGAGAGCTCCAACTGCATCACCTCTTCCTGGAAGCCCTCCCAGATGCCCGCCCTCATGTCAGGGTTTCATAGCCTCGTACATACTCTCTCAGACCACTTGGCATCATATCTTGCAACTGTGTGCTTATTGGCTTCCCAACCAGAAGGTGGATTGAGACTAGGGGATGGCTTTACTGGGTTTCTTGTGCCTAGCAGAGTGCCTAGCGCAGAACAGGTGACCTGTACATGTTGAGATGAAGTCTCACTCTGTTGCCTAGGCTGGAGTGAAGTGGTGTGATCTTGGCTCACTGCAACCTCTGCCCCCTGGCTTCAAGCGATTCTCCTGCCTCAGCCTCTTGAGTAGCTGGGATTATAGGCACCCGCCACCACGCCCAGCTAATTTTTGTATTTTTAGCAGAGACGGGGTTTCACCATGTTGGCCAGGCTGGTCTCGAACTCTTGACCTCAGGTGATCCACCTGCCTTGGCCTCCCAAAGTGCTAGGATTACTGGTGTAAGCCACCATGCCTGGCCTTGACTTTATGTCTTAACCAGTGTTCTTTTGTCCAGGGATTCGTTCAGTGACCTACAGCAAGAAACACATTTTATGTTGTGGGATAAATGATACAAAAATTTCATGGACAATACTTACCCTGGCTATGTGTGCACACTCATATTTTCTATTGCACGTATTGTATTCTATCTGATGGTTTTAAGGCGCCAGCCATGACCTTCTAAATTGAATTCACAAACCACCACTGGATTGTGACCCAGTGTTAAAACAATGCTACTTTCACTCCTGGATACAGTGGATGCCTTCATGTGTAGGACTCTGGCTGTCCCTGAAAAATGCAGAGGAGATGGTCCTCAAGCATTTCTTGCTCTGTGGTCAAAGAAAAGTTTGTGTATAACAGATAGAACCCCTTCCAAGGCCAGAGGCACAGGGATGCAAATAGAACCCAGCAAGGAGGGGTAAATGAGGGAGGAGGGACAGTTCCCAAGAGGCCTGGTGAGGACCCCGTGTTTCCAGAGACTACAAAAGCAGTGGAGGCTCTACTGGAGCCTGGAACCCCAAACATAGGTGGGGCTTGCTCTCTTGATGCCACAGGTTTCTCACTGCTCTGCCCACAGATGACTAAGAAAAGGTCTGCATTCTGGAAAGCTCTAGGGTCATGGTGGGCCTCTTTCCTGTAAAGTGGTGAGGGTGGTGGGAGGCAAGTGGACCTTCTAACTTCTGCCTAAAACAGCCTTAAAAATAACATCTTGCCTACAGGGCCTGGGCCAGTTGCTGGTTGTGTAACTTTAGGTGGTTCATTTTAGGTGGTTCAAGGGAGATAGCTGAAGCCAGGTCTAACAACTCTCCCAGGAGAATGTCCACTGACTCTCACTTGGTTCCCTACCTGCTCTATCCCCTTTCCTCTGTCCTCTCTGACTGCATGGTTGGAAAGAGGCAATTTGGAAACAACAGCGGTGTCCCCATTACCCCCAAATGCTGGAACGGGGGACTAGGTGGGGCAAACACGGTGTGGCTGTCCTTGTCTGTCTCCTGCTGTGGCTACTGACGTCGGACTGGGTGTCCTGAGCCAAGGCCGGCGAGAGGGAAGCAGCTGGAGGAGCTTCCTCCATGGAAGATACCTAATTGCCCTTTTCCCCACAGAAAATAAGTACAAGGTTGGGCTACTGACCTTTCATGATTATCTCTGATGTCACTGAGATGCTACTTTTTTTCTTAAAACCTTTAAAAAAAAAAAAAAAAAAGGAAAGGAACACACTTATTTTCTTGGTTTTTCTGATTGTCCCTGCAGTCTTAGTTCTGCTTTGTATTGTTCATGGGTAGGTGGACGTCAGTGCCAAGATTCCAGAGCTTGGTGCCCTCCTGTCACAAGGCTTGTGTGGTATGGTCCTGTCCTGGCTTCCCAGGGCAGAGTCTCGGGGCTGAGGTGGGATGGGGTGAGGGAGAGAGACCCAGCGACTAATGACTGAACTGCTGTGGGGGTGCCAGATGCTGAGGGCTGGAGAGGGAGGGAGGAGTTAGTGGTAGCGGGGATAGCTCCTCTGTGCAACAGCCTGGGAAACCTCACTGCCTGCAAGGTGCACACATGCTCATCACTCCAACACCACCACTTAGCTACTTAACCTCTTGACTCAGTTTCCCCTTAAGATGGAGACAATAGTACCTACTTTGTAAGTTATCGTGAGGATTAAATGAGATGATATATGAAGTGTTTATGCCTGAAACTGAGTGCTTAATAGATACTATGCTCATCATCATCATTCTCCTTTCCTCCAAAGTTGTTCCTTCTGCATCCATCATCTGCCCAGTTCCCCAAGCCAGAAACCTGAGATCATCCAATTCTCTTCCACCTAACTCATGCCTACCCCTAATCAGTCCTGAAAACCAATGGCTCCTCCACTCCCAAAGATTTGTCAGGCCTTTTCCTTCTTTCGATTCGAATGCATGGCTGGCTGCTGTCTCAGGGGAGGTTGGCAACAGGCTTCTCAGCAACCTTTTTCATTCTCTACATCCCAAATTCAAATCCATTCCCAGCTCTCCTAGAAAATGCAAATCTGACTCTGTCTTGTCCTGATCCTGTCTGTATGGAATGATTCAGCAGTTCCCTGAGACTTCCAGAAGGAAACTCAGATGCCTAGCTGGGCACCCATGGTCCCCAAGATCTGGCTCCTGTCAGCCTGCCCACCCCATCTCCAGCACTTTCCCCCACAGCCCCCTGTGCTCCTGTCAGGAGGAACTAAGTGTCTGGGATCCTGTTACTCATCTCCTATGCCTCCCTACCGTTGCACAGGCAGTTTTCTCTGCCTGGATGCCCTTTTCCCCTCCTTTGTGTGCTAAACCTCATCCTTGAAGATACAATTCAAGTACCACCTCTTCCTCAAATCCTCCCAGGTCCCCGTCTGACTTAGAAGCTTCTCGGAGCTCCTGTATTTTCATTCTGGTTTACTTGCCTATTTCCCCACTGCAGTGTAAGCTCCTTCAGGGCAGGCGCTGTCTCTTTTTCTGCACACCCCTAATGCCTCTCACAGAGCCTGGCACACTGTTGGAAACCAGTCCCAGCGGGCACCTTCCTTTCTGGGCACTGCTGAGCTCCCTGGGGCACTGAGCCAGCGAGGCTGGGAGGCGGGATGCCAGCCTCCTAGGCACTTTCTCCACAAGCCAGTCAGTGATGGAGTTTCAACTCAGGGCAGAGCCTGCCAGCACCCTGCCCATCACCCCAGGCAGCAGCGAGCCGCCCAGGAGTCAGATCTACACCTGTCTTCTGAAACAAGACCGAGGCCAACTGAGGCTTGGAGAAAACCACAGACACACCTTTCCTTAGCATTCAGAAAGCCCCTGGGGCGGATGAATCCGGAGCAGCGCAGCCCCCCGACCTTCCCAGCCCCACAGTCAGTGTTGGGGGAGTGTGCCGTAAGGACAAAAATAATTACTGGGGGCCAGAGCTGGCGAAGTTTGCCGGGATTCCTGCCTCCCCTCTACCCACATCAGGAGCACCCCCTTAGTCTCCCTCCAACCCTCTGGTCCTGGGCGACCACGTGACCTGAGCCCCAAACAGCCACTGAGAGCCTGGCTCCAGCCCTTCTCCTAAATTGGGAAGCGACGAGACCCGATCGAGTTTCTCGGCCGGTATTTACATGTTCCCTATTTACAGACCAAACCTCCCACTTCCCACGCTCCTCCCTACTCCGGTGGTGGGCAAAGGAAAGAAGGGGCCTCTCCTGCGCCCCACCCCCACCTCTCCAATCCTCCAAGCCCGGGTGCTCTCCTCCCTTACCTCCCTCCCTTCCCCGCCGCCTGCTGGGCCCTCTGGGGGCACAGCTTAGGTCGCTGTATTCCAAAGCCCGGGTGGCTCTTTGAGGTCAAGTGGCGTGGTGGGGGTGGGGAGGGGACCGCCCTGACCCGGGCGGGCGTACTTGAGGCCTTTCAGTTATCAACAGATTGGGGGCCCTTCTCCCGAGACCTCCCAGGGGCCAGCTTCGTTCTGGCCTCAAGAACTCAGTGGGGAATTGCGCAAGGCAGGTTTTCACTCTCCAGGGTCTGCGGTGCTAAGCGGTCCTCCAGTCCTCCCTGTATCCCCAGCCCAGGCTGCATAGCTATCCTACTCGAAGATACTGGCCGGGAGTCACCGGGGCAGGTGAACTTAAAGGACTAGAATCTCAACTCTTGGCCTGCAAAATGGACGGGAAAGTGAGAAGACTGGGAAGGGCCAGCCACTTAGTTTAGGCCAAGATCTATCCTTGTCAGGCAGGCCAAAGTCCAGAGCTACCTGGGTACCCCGTGTCAAGCTTAGGTCCTAGACCTCTGAGAGCTGTACTTTGGGCCTAGGGAAAGGGAAACTGAGAGAGGATTGATTTCCATCAGAGCTGGGTAGACAGATATCCCCTAAGCAGCTCATTCCAGTATAGTACAAACTCAGATAGCTAGCAAAGCCCTGGGAAAGCCAGCCGCCATAGCTGAGGCAGGAGGATTGCTGGAACCCAGGAATTCGAGGCTGCAGTGAGCTATGATCAGGCAACTGCACTCCAGCCCATGGGACAGAGCAAGACCCATCTCTAAAAAAAAATAAGCCCTGTACCGGAGCTGACCCTGGTCACATGAAGGGAGCCCTGGCTTCTTTATGGGGTTGAGGCAGGCGTAAATGAATTGGATGTGGAGCACTGGCGACAGCCAACTTGTTTGAGAGGGTGTGACCTTGTAGGAAGGAGGGAGAGTAGATGGTAGAACGGAGATGGCAGAGAGAGGCAGACTTTAAATATTGAGGGGAGCCTGCATTTTTTGTGACTCATTAATTCGCTCAAATCCTTTTTGAGCTCTTACTAAAAGTGAGTCATGCATTCATCTATTTGCATAATTACTGACTCCTTAACAGTGCACCAGGCCCGGTCCTGAGGCTACAGTGATCAAGACAGAGTTTCTGGCCTCAAGGAGCTTACAGTCTAACAGTGAGGGGCGGTTACAGTACAATGCGCTAAAGGCTTCAGCAGGGAAAGCAGAGGAGGAGGGGCTGGGAGGAGGAGAGGGAAGGAGCAGAAAGGGAGGAAGGAGGAAGAAGGGGAGGAGTGCCAGGAGGGCAGGGGGAGGGCTAAGTGGGGATAGCTCAGATAAGTGGAGAGAGCAACAGTTATGGAGGAAATGTTATCTGAAGTATAAACTAGAGTTCAGCATTTGGATGGGAGCAGAGGAGGGAAGACTAGTCTTCCAATAAGGAGCAAAGTGAGTACCTGTAAAGCCTTAAAAGCATGTTATAGACATTTACTTTTAATTAATTAATCAATTAATTTTTGAGATAGGATCTTGCTCCATTGCCCAGGCTGGAGTGCAGTGGTGTGATCACAGCTCTCTGCTGCCTCAACCTCCTGGGCTCAATCAATTCTCCTACCTCACTCTCCTAAGTAGCTGGGACCACAGGTGAGCACCAACACACCTGGCTAATTTTTAAATGTTTTTGTAGAGACAGGGTTTCTCTGCATTGCCCAGGCTGATCTCAAACTCCTGAGCTCAAGCGGTCCTCCCACTTTGGCCTCCCAAAGTGCTGGGATTACAGGTGTGAGCCACTGCGCCTGACCTCTAGAAACTTATAGTTCAGTACAGCCACCCAGTTGATGGCTGCCACAGGAACAGGAGGAGATGGAGAAATTGCCTTAGTGAGTGGAAGAGGGTTAAGCTGATGGATAATACCTGTCCAGACGGGGTGAGCGTGGAGAAATCCCTGCTCTTTTGGGTCCACACAGTCCTGCAGGTGTGCTGTAGTGGAGATTGTGGCACCAGAGTTATAGTTGCTTTAGAAAATCAGTATTTATTTTATCAAGATAATACATACACCTAGCTGAAAAATCAAATCATGCTAAAAGGCTTGTAACGCAAACAGAAGTCCCCCTGGCTTTTCTCCCAGCTCTTATCCTAGTCCCCAGGGTCAACTGCTTTCAATTCTCAGCTGTTTTTTTCCTGGTACTTCCTTCCTTATTTATGCTTTTTTTTTTTTTTTTTGACAGAGCCTTGCTCTGTCACACAGGCTGGAGTGCAGTGGCACGATCTCGGCTCACTGCAACCTCTGCCTCCCAGGTTCAAGTAATTCTCCCTACCTCAGCCTCCCAAGCAGCTGGGATTACAGACGCACACTACCATGCCCGGCTAATTTTTGTAATTTTAGTAGAAATGGGGTTTCACCATGTTGGCCAAGCTGGTCTCAAACTCAAGACCTCTGGTGATCCGCCCGCCTTAGCCTCCAAATGTGCTGGGATTACAGGCATAAACCACCATGCTTGGCCCCTTGTTTCTAAATAGTATATGTACTGCCATTCTGGATGCATCTAATTTGTTGACTTCTTGTCTTGGTAGTGGAGGATTTTGATTCTCTACTCGCTTCTTCCCCTCCCCGACTCACATTATGTTTATATCATAATCTATAGTTAAATCCATATTCAGTGGTTTCATTATTGAATTTGTAAATATTGTTTATTCTCAAGGCAAGTATTCTGGTTACATTTCCTTTTCTAAATAACTTTGTCATATACTCTGTTTATATTTCCTTTCTTGTACAACCTTTTTGTTTTTTCTGGAGTTAATTGCCTCATTTTTAATTTGCTTGGTTTTTTCTTTGAATCTCTGGCTCTGTCTTCCCACACCCTTCAACAGTTCTGTAAAACGCCCTCTCAGTACAATTTTGCATATGGCCAAACCTGTCATATAATCTTACTGGTTCTCTTTTTCCCTTGGAGATTTTTGTCCTGGGGTGCTCCATACTTGCATATAACTCTGGACGTGTTGCCCTCTGGGCCATGGTACACCTGTCATCCTGGGTTTCTCATCACCTTTGCCCTTTTCCTCTTTCCTGGACTCCGTGTTTTCTTCTTTCTTGGTTTACTCCCTTGTTTTGATGAAGCACATCCTCCAGTAGCTTCCTGAGAAAGAATGCCTGGGAGGTAACCTTTTAGACTTTTGCATTACTTAAAATGGCTTTATTCCATCCTCACACTTGATTGATAGTTTTGGCTGGGTATGGAATTTTAAGTTGAAAATCATTTTCCTTCATAATTTTGAAGACATTGTTCCTTTATTTTTCAGCTTCTAATTTTGTGGTTCAGAAGTTCTTGCCATTTTGATTTCTGAGATTTTGAATTCACCTCTGCCCTTTCCCCCAACCCCCAGTTTTAGGATTGTTTTCTTTTATCTCGGCTGTTTTGAAATGTCACGGTATATTGCTGTTGGTTGCTTTTTATTCATTTTTCTGTGTATTTGTCAGGTTCTTTAAATCTAATACAGCGGTTCTTAAAGTATAGTCCCCAGTCCAGCAGCATCAGTATCACCTGTGGGAACATGTCAGCAATGCAAACTTGGGGCCCCACCTCACACCTACTGAATCAGTAACTCTGGTGATAGGGCCCAGCAGTCTGTGCTTTAACAAGCCTACCAAGTATTCTGATGCATGCTAAAGCTTAAGAACCTCTGTCCCAAAACAATTTATGTACTTTAGTTCTGGGAATTGCTTTATAATTTCTTTGAAATTTCTTCCTCCATTTTCCCTGTTCATTCCTTCTGTATTTCTGATTACTTGGATGCTAGGCTCCTTGGATTGATCCTCTTTTTTTTTTAATTATTTCTCTCTTATTAACCATTTCTTTGTTCTATTTTCTGGTAGGTATTCGCTATGTTATATCCTAATCTATTTGCTAAGTATATCGTTATTACTCTTTTTCTTTTTTCTTTATATAATTTTCAACAGTGCTTTCATGTTCTCTATTTTTTCTTTCTTTTAAGATAAATATTTTTTTTAAAGAGAAAGAGTCTCACTGCATTGCCCAGGCTAGAGTGCTGTGGCTATTCACATGTATGATCACACTGTTGGTCAGCATGGGAGGTTTTTTTTTTTTTTTTTTCCTGAGACAGTCTTGCTCTGTTGCCCAGGCTGGAGTGCAGTGGCGTGATCTCGGCTCACTGAAATCCTGGGTTCAAGCAATTCTCCTGCTGAGGCAGGAGACTATAGGTGTGTGCCACCACGCCTGGCTAATTTTTGTATTTTTAGTAGAGACGAGGTTTCACTGTGTTGCCCAGGCTGGTCTCGAACTCCTGACCTCAAGCAATTTGCCCGCCTCGGCCTCCCAAAGTGCTGGGATTATAGGCATGAGCCACCGCACCCAGCCAGCATGGGAGTTTTGACCTGCTTTATTTTTGACCTGAACCGGTTCCCTCTTCCCTCTTAGGCAAGCTGGTGATTCCCTGATCCTAGCATAGCACATTACAGCCCAGAACTGGGCTCAAGTGACGTTTTCACATCAGCCTCTGAAGTTACTATACCACCATGCCCAGCATTTCTTTTTCTTTTCTTTTTTTGAGAAGCGGTCTTACTCTGTCGTCCAGACTGTAGTGCAATGGTGCGATCTCAGTTCACAGCAACCTTCGCTCCCCAGGTTCAAGCGATTGTCCTGCTTCAGCCTCCTGAGTAGCTGGGATTACAGGTGCCTGACACCGTGCCTGGCTAATTTTTGTATTTTTAGTAGACTTGGTTTCACCATGTTGGCCAGGCTGGTCTTGAGCTGCCTGCCCCCATGAGTCATTTATCTCCCACTGGGTCCTTCCCACAACATGTGGGAATTATGGGAACTACAATTGAAGATGAGATTTGGGTGGGGACTTCAGGTGATCTGCCCACCTCAGCCTCCCAAAATGCTGGAATTGTAGGTGTGAGCCTTGGCACCTGGCCTCTTTTCTTTTCTTTTCTTTTCTTTTGAGACGGAATCTTGCTGTGTCACCCAGGCTGGAGTGCAGTGGTGTGATCTTGGCTCACTGCAACCTCCACCTCCCAGGTTCAAGCGATTCTCCTGCTTCAGCCTCCCGAGTAGCTGGGGTTACAGGTACCCGCCACCACGCCCGGCTTTTTATTTTTTTTTTTGTATTTTTAGTAGAGATGGGGTTTCACCATGATGACCAGGCTGGTCTTGAACTCCTGACCTCAAGGGATCCTCCTGCCTTGGCCTCCCAAAGTGCTGGGATTACAGGTGTGAGCCACCGCACCTGGCCTCTTTCTTTCTTCCTTTTTTTAAAGAAATAGTTTCATGTCCTTTGGACACATGAAGTATCTTATCTCTCTGAGGATATTAACTTGAATTTTTCTTCCCCCGTGTTTTGATTTGCATCATGCTGGAGGCTCTCCTCAGAGGTTTGGTGGTCCTTGGCTGTCCACTCCTGTTGAGAGGGAGGCTCTAGCGATCCAGTTGGAAGCTCTCCCTGTGGGCTCCCAGTAGGGCAATCAAGTGGCTGGCTGGACTCCTTCATTGGAGGGTATCAATTGTCAGTGTCAATAGGCTTTTTCTCTGGCACATTTTGTTTTTTTCCAGAAAAGAATGATCTAGTTTCATCTCCTGCTTGAAGGTTACAAACCCCTCATCCAGAGTTCTAGAGCCAGCTATAGTGTGGGAGTTAAGAGAGAAGTGTGTGGCAGGGAGACCGGGTGTTATCATTCAGATGCCAACTGTATTAGTCTGTTCTCACGCTGCTAATAAAGACATACCCAAGTCTGGACAATTTATAAAGGAAAGAGGTTTAATGGACTCATAGTTCCACATGGTTGGGAAGACCTCACAGTCATGGCAGAAGAGGAAGGAATAGCAAAGGGACTTCTTACCTGGTGGTCGGCAAGAGAGAGAATGAGAATGAAGCGAAAGGGGAAACCCCTTATCAAACCATCCCATCTCGTGAGACTTATTCACTACCTTGAGAACAGTATGGGGGAAACTGCCCCCATGATTCATTTATCTCCCACTGGGTCCTTCCCACAACACATGGGAATTATGGGAGCTACAACTGAAGATGAGATTTGGGTGGGGACAGAGCCAAACCGTATCACCGACTTTCCCTCAGTCTTTGATCCCACTCCTTTTCCTGCATCTCCCCAACCCGTAAGTCCAGAATCTTTCTGCTTCAATATCTCTAGAATCCATCTTCCTGTCTCCTGCAGGAATGGGGAGGGGACACATTAAGCTACCTGATTGTGCTGGGGATGGCTAGGGTTCCTGACAGTTTAATTGCTCTTTAAAGAGATCTTCAAGCAATCTCTGGAGTTTCAGACCTTGCCTCAGTTTTAGACCCCTGCCCATCCTTCTGACTTACTTGCTACTTCCAATTCCCGAGCTTTCCTGGGTTTCTGAGGGAAGAATCAGCTTGCTTCTCATGGGTCTGTGCCTGCAAATGTTTTTGGTCTGCCCTTCTTGGACTCTGTGGGGTCGTTTGCCATTCTTCTATCCATTTTCTGTTTTCATATGATGGGGGGCCAGGATTCTAAATCCTTGTTTCGTTGAAGATGGACTTTGGGTTCCTGTTTCTTATTTTCCTTATCATCTTGGGGGTGATTTTTGAGAGGAGAAGG